>NC_048294.1:4164207-4321707 GCF_009762535.1 Notolabrus celidotus
TATTTCATTTGATCTTTATTTTATTTTACTTTATTCGTATTTATATCTTATTTTATTCCTTCTTCTATTAATATTTTGACTTTCATACATACTGTTTTTAAGAGCTCTGTAATGACCGAATTTCCCTCCCCAGGGTAAATAAAGCATGTCTGATTCTGATTCTGAAATAAAACCTTGAAAATAGAAAATGTAATTTTATTTAACCTTTATTTAACCAGGTGAGTTAATTGAGAACCAATTCTCATTTGCAATAACGACCTGGGCGAGGAGGCAACTCAGGTGGCATGACAATAAATAAAAGACAAAACAAAAAACAGAGAGGACATACAGAGACAACTAGAGACAGAACAATACAATACAAAAATATGACAGCAGTGAACAACTTAAAAGCAATTTAAAAGCAAGTGCAGTGATGTTGAGTTATGGGGTGTATTAGTTTTTTGAAAGTGGCGAGTGGAATGAGAGAGGTCAGCTTTAGGGATCGTTGAAGGTGATTCCAGTCATTTGCAGCGGAAAACTGGAAGGAGGTGCGACCAAAGGAGGTCCAGGCTTTGGGTGGGATGAGTTTGATAAGGCTACTTGAGCGCAGGCTACGGTTTGTGCTGTGAAGTTTGATTAGTGACTGTAGATATAACAAGGGTTTTACCAGTAGAAACCAGTATGTTTGTCTGCGAGAGTGGAGTGAAGGCCAGTTCAGCTGAGAGTACAGGTGACAGTGGTGAATGGTGAATGGGGCTCCAGTGACAAAACGGATAGCAGCGTGGTAAATGACATCCAGTTTGTGAAGGAGAGTGTTGGAAGCGGACCTGTAGACTATGTCACCGTAATCAAGAATAGGGAGGACTGTCATCTGAACCAGAAGCTGTTTAGCAGAGTGTGTGAAGGAGGATTTGTTGCGATAAAGAAAACTAATGCGGGATTTGACCTTAGTGAGTAGTGTGTTGATGTGTGCTTCGAAAGAAAGTTTGCAGTTAAGCCAGATCCCTAGGTATTTGTAACTGTCAACAAACTCAATCTCCGACCCATCCAGGGAGGAGATTTTGAGGGGGCTGTTGGGCAATGGCATGTTTTTGTTAAAAACCATACATTTAGTTTTATTGGAATTTAAAACCAAATGGAGCCTCATGAGAGCATGTTGGACACTAAGGCAACTGGCCTGTAATGTGGACAGTGCTGTGGTCAGGGAGGAACTATATGTATAAATAATTGTGTCATCTGCATATAGATGGATATCAGAATCACCTGCCGCAAGGGCAATGTCATTAACATAAATGTTGAACAGTGCCTCCTAAGTTTAGGGTAATTATCAAAAGCATCAGTAGCAGGTTACCTCATAATGGCACAGGAAACACAGACACATGCTCATATAGGTAGGGTCATTTTCTGCAGACCAGCTAAATGAAGCCACATTAAACCACTTTGAGGGACAGTTGGGGTCACGAGTCTTTGGCACCTCAAATTTGGGGGCGTGGTCTGAAAAGTTTGGGAACCCCTGCTGTAGAAAACCCAAGGTCGCTTCACAGGGTCAGGTAGGGGGTCTGGGGGGTAGATGGGGATATCTAACGGGGAAAGGTCTTGAGGAAAAGGTGCATTTTGATTGCTTTCTTAAAACTCTCCAGGGTTGGGGCGAAAGGTCCCCAAAGGTCCGCAGCTTAGTCCTGGGGATGGAGAGGAGACCCAGGTCCAAAGACCATAGGTTCCGGGATGGAGTGTATTGGTGGAGGAGGTCAGCCAGGTATTGGGGGGGCAAGGGCATGCAGGGATTTGTAAGTGAGGAGGAGGAGCTTATAGGTGATGCAGTACTTTACAGGGAGCCAGTGGAGGTGAATGAGAGTGGGGGTGATGTGCTGCCTGGGCTTAGTATGCGTGAGAACCTTGGCAGCTGAGTTCTGCACATACTGGAGCCTGTCCAATGCTTGGTACCCCAAACAGGACTCCATTGCAGTAATCCAGCCGGGAGGTAATGAAAGCATTGATGAGGGTCTGGGTAACTGAATGAGATACTTAATTTCTATTGCTAACATTTGTAACATTCACCCCTTCTACAAATCTGTGCATGGTTACAGGCAGAAAAGATTATGGTTGTGGTTGATGGATTACGGTTAATGTTGGACTCCTAAAACTCTTTTACAGTACGTTAAAAGACGAACATTAATTGCAGGTTTCAGGGGAACAAATTTAAGCTTCTTGCATGAAAGTTGGACATTTTCTAACTCCACAACTAAGCCATGCAAAAGTTGGGACAGGACTGCAACTGTGAGGTAATCCAACATGCATGCATGCAGACCTCAGAGACACCAAAACTTGAAATATGCTGTAAGTGTTGGGTGAGACTGATGACATGGGAAAGTTTTGGTGTCAGAATCTGCCCATATTAGACAACAAACCACTGAATCCATGAGTCAGAGATCCATCCCCTCCTTTAGGGATTTATTTGGTATTAGGTATTTGCAGTTGTGCTTGGCTGAATCTCCAGCCATAAACAAGCAGAGAAAGGCCGGTTTCATTCTCCCCCGATTAAGTTTGTTCAGGTCACAATGAAACATAATCTTTGTGCTTTTGGAGAAAATGCGACGCAGGGATTCCAGCGGTGCCTTCAATCCTCTGGAGGCCCCCCCGAGTTTTTTTTTTCTAATTTGACTCTGTGGAGCACAAAAACTACATAAACACACACAAGTCTCTCACGTCTCTCATGTTTACAGCCCCCTGCCCGGTACCGTGTAAACCCCCCAACCTCCTCCTCTCCAACCACCTCCTCCTCCTCCTCCTCCTCCTCCCAGTTTACGAGATAGAATTTCAATCGTCTCTCCTTTTTCGAACTCGTAAACGGTGTAATGAGTTTCATTTGCTTCGGCTACGTTGGACTCAAACCGCCGAGGTGACCGCAGCCGTGTTCATAAAGATCACAGGGAATCCTCACACACACACACACACACACTCACACACTCATACAAAGGAGCTCACTTCTGTTCAGCACATGCCAGCTCTGACTGGTGACTCCTACATTTGGTGTGAATTTCCAGGCCATTAATTTGAGGAACATCACTTCTAAAGGAAACGGGCCGACATTTGTGGTTCCTCTTTCAAACGCTCTCCATTAAAGCCTCTATTAACCGGCCCACACGGCATAAATCACTGTTAAAACACCACAAAGACACATGACAACAACATGCTCCCCTTGTCTTTTATTTCAGAAAACACCCCTGGTATGTACATCAAAACACGCATACAGTTTTTTAAAAAGTCATTCTATGGAAACGGAAACAGAAACAGAAACAGAAATAAAAGAAAAACAAAATATTTAACAGTTTTACACATGAAGCTGAAATATTCCTGCACACAGTTTCATGTTTTTGGCAATGGATCTGAGGACTACAGACGAGTGTAGCCTGAAAACATGTTAGGCTTTATTAAACAGTGTGTAGGAAGTTGTCCTAAATAATATAACTTGTAATTTGTATACAATTCATTAAAACACATCAAAATGAAAACATAAACATAAGAGTGAAAGTTTGTGCATTAAAAGTAACTTTTAATGTCTCAAATTTAATTTTCCAGTTAACTTAAAGCTCCTGTGAAGAACTTTCAGCTTGTACTGTTTTTGGCGCCCCCTCTGGCCAAAGTGTTACATGGCATCCCTTTTCTGTTCTTCTCCTGTACTTTTTTTCTGTCTTAATCTCATCCTGCCATCTTTCAACATCTTCCACATCTTTTACTCATCGGGGATTTTTCCTATTAAAGACGTTAAAAATGGCTGTCAGTAACTTTGTGTGACACCTACCCCCCGTAGCAGAGGCTTCAGACTTTAAAAAAATGTCCATAATAGTAATTTATTGATGCACTGATGGTCTTGTTTGTGTTTTTGGGCCATATAGAAGCTTGGATATCAATTTTAGTCTGTTTCATAACCAGCTGAAAACTTCTCAGAGGAGCTTTAAAGTCTACGGTCGAGCTTGTTCTGGAATAATGTTGAAAATGATGTTGGCACCAGAAGGAAGTGACAACACACAAGTACTTAAATGATAGTTTGCATGTTTCTTTATGTATCCAATGCTGTACTTTTTGATGTTAAAGCTCCTGAGTGGAATTTTCAGCTTGTATTGTTTTTGGCGCCCCTTGTGGACAAAGTAGTACATCTCACCTCTTTGCTAACTTTGTCCTAGAAGTGTTTTTTATCAAACTATCTCACCCTGCTTTGTGATACCAGTCAAATGTAGAAAATGTAGAATAAAAATGGTCGTTAGTCACATTGTCTGACACCTACCCACCGAGCAGTTGTTTTAGGAATCAATTATTACACTTAATAAATAACCAATCGTGTTGCCGCTGGTCTGGTTTGTTTTTGTAAGTCATTAAGAGACATCAGTATTAATTTCAGTCTGATTCATTATCACCAAAAAATCCTCACAGGAGCTTTAAATTTGAAAGAAATATCTGTTAACACAGTTTCTGACTTTCTTTTTGTCCTGTTGTGATTTTTTATGACTGGCATTAACTTTTAAAAACAGCATTCAGTCCCAAATTTCAAAAACATGCTCAGTTCACATCAAAGTATGTGTCAAACATGTCCGTGATGCTGCTAACATTCAGCACTCCCACATGTGCCTCAGCTTTAAAGGGCGGATCTGAAGTTTTTTGGTCCCCTGTCACTTTGATTTGTTAGGTCAGAGCAGTTTAATACGACTAATGTGCCACATTATAAACACTCCAGCCTGGGGGAGGTGGAACAAGATTTCTCTGATTTTCCAAAACTTCTACAGATTTTGGAAATAATCAGCTCAACGTTGGGACTAATTTTAGAAATGTTTTGGCATTTTAATGACATTAAAAGAGAGCAGCTGGGGTTTTTTGGCTTTTAAAGGAGTACTAACTGGAGATAATTTGCAACGTCCTTGAGGGTGCATTACAGATACACTTAAAAAGCAACAACAATCTGTGTGTGTTTTAGAAGAATCTGTTCCTAATGCTCTCTGGGTTTTTTCCCATAGACTTGATAAACTTGATAACTAGGGTTTAAAACGTTGCAAAAGGGGGCGCTGGTGGCCTAACGGTCTTAAGGTGTTTTTTCCAACGCAGGAACTTTACCCCGGAACTAGGGATTTTACCCCTGAACTACATGCGTTTCAACCAGAAGAACCAGGGTCTAAATTTAGTTCAGGGGTAGATAGTCTCCCACCTGAAAAGCCCCTGCTTGGGGGGGGTAGTACTTTTCAAAGGTCCTGGGACTTTCTTTTGAACGTAACAGTGTTTGTGGCGTTCACACAGTTGCTGAAACACAGAAGGAGGTCCTGGGAATGCATACTAGTTTAGTTTTTTATTAAGATTACAAAATATGCACAATCTAGCCGGGACTTCAGCCCGCGGTCCAAACGCAGACAACAATGGTAGCACAGGAACCTTTTAGTTCCGGGGAAAGTAGTTCTTGGGGCTAAAAGACCCTGGAACTCTTGGTTGAAATGCACCTTAAGTGCCCCACGTATAGAGGCTATAGAGGCCGCGACCATTTGCTGCATGTCCTCCCCCACTCTCCACTCCCACATTTCTTGTCTATCTACAGCTGTATCATCAATAAAGACAAAATAAACAAACAAAACATCAAAAATAATTTTGTCGTCTTTTTGGAAAACCGTCAACCCTTAAAAGGTGTCCATGTTTGTTTTTTCTGACTCCTCTCCTTCAGATCATTCGAGGACTTCTGCTCTTTATTTAAACCCCCTCTAAAAGTTTGTATCATCGCCCGTCAGTGGGAACAAAATTTCCCTGCATACTTTCCGTCGACGGTTCCAAACTCCGTCCAGATGTTTGGTTTTGCAGATGTTGCCCAGAGGTCAAAAACATCTGTTTGTTTGTCTGTTTGTTTGTAAACTCCTCGAACCGTCTCTCAAGTCGTTTTGTGAACTTCTGAGGGACTTTCTGGAGCTTGTTCAGGAACGCGGCGTAACGAGGGCGTTTGGGGGGCTTGTCTGTTATAGTGCTTACCCGACCTCACGGGGGATAAATCACAGCGGCGCGGCGGTGAACGTGAAACCAGACACCTGAAAAAATCTGTTTGAACGTTTAAGTTTGAAACGTCCCCGACTGATACCAAGAAATGTCACACAGCCACATTGAACTCGACATAAACTCTGTCATTCTCATAAACAGACACGCTGTTTCCAAAAAACAAAAGGATTAAGAACAGTGAACTGTACAGCGACCACATGCCCCCCCCCCCCCCCCCCCCTCCTCTTATTAAACTGTTTTCCCCTGGAAACACTCGCCTAATGTTTTCCAAAAACCCTCTCCTGCTCTCATTTTTCCCCTCCCTCGATCGCTCCGTGCCTCGGGGCCGAAGGGGTCCGCTCCATATTGTCTTCATTAAAGCCGCAGAGCCTCGACCTGGTTTGGAAACTGTGCATATGTGTGTGTGTGTGTGTGTGAGTGTGTGTGTGTGTGAGGAGGAGGCTGAGGCTGAGGCTGCAGACTCCTAAACCACATTCTTTAAATTCCCTGTAAACAAGAGAGAGAAATGAGAGGGGTGAGGACGAGGAGGAGGAAGGGGTGAGGGTACAGGGGTGAGAACACACATGTAAGAACACACACACACACCCACGTGAACACACACACACAACTGGGAGGAGGCGGAAGGGAAAAAGGTCAGATTCGTCCCTTTAAGTGGGTACAAAACGAGGCTAAACACACACATTAGACACCGGGAGAAACCAAAGATGGGAGAAATGAGAGGACACACACACACATGAACACACATGAACACACACACACACACACACACAAACACACACACACACACATACGTGAAAATGCAAAATAACATCTGGTCAAGGAAACACAAGCATGCGAAAAGGGAAATGGATATGGAAATGACAACATTTAGCGATGTGACTTGATTTGCATGAAGACACACAGATTGGTTTCTACGTCTGACACACACACACACACACACACACACACACGCACACACACACTGACAAACACACACACACACACACACACACACACACACACACACTGACAAACACACACACAAAAGCTGCATTATAAAGTCTAGTCGGCAGTTTACTTTATGTTACACTGGAAACAATGCTGCTTTGTTTGTCTTTTGTTATGCTAAATTGCCCGATTGAGGGAAAAATCAACATGTCGCGCACTGATACACACACACACACACACACACACACACACACACACACACACACACACACACACACACACACTTTGTGGATGAGTAATCGTTCTGACAAACACAGCACCACACGGACGCAGTGAGGGAGGATGTCCTGTTTGTCGCCCATTGTGGAGCCGTCAGTAAGCTGCTGTCATGTTTGTGCAACAACAACAACAACAACAACAATAACAACAACACAGCCTCCATGGTGTGTTTTTCCTCTGTCTTTGTATCCGAGGAGGTGATGACACTTGTGGCTTTTCGTACGAGCTCCACAGCCGTTAACAGACTGGATTCACGTCGTGTCTTTGCCTCCTGATTCATTTCATCGAGCTCCCCGTGGAGCCGTACGACAGACTTTCCTCTCTCGAATACCAAACAAGTAAACAAAAAAAAAGCACCGGGTATTCTTACCAGAATGTCAAGCTGTGCCAACTTCAGACACGATGAAGTCATCGAGTCGAACAACATGAAATCTAACTCTACTGTTTACGCCCCGGTGGCGAGGACAGAAAGGGAAAGGGACCGCGATGACTGTCTGCAGCAGTCTGTCCTTGTTTACACCCTTTGTGTGGTGTTTTCTGTGTTTAGTGAATCGGCCTCTTCTGGATTGTTTAGGAGAATTAAACTGCAGTGAAAACATGAGTAAGCTCCAGTTTAAAAGAAGCTTTGTCTTAGGGATGGGCAATGATTTTTGAAAATTCGTTCACTCAAAAAAATCGAAGAGTTACTTTGAACATTTTCTCATTTTGAAAGTACAATTTTTCATCATTTTCATCGGTGCCTGATTGCAGTACAGTATTCCCGGCAGACGGTGGCGATAGAGCGTCTTAAAGCTGTTTGCTAACCGCATTAAGTAACAGAAGAAGAAGAATGCTAACTGCATTAAATAGCAAAAGAAGAAGAAAACATGAGGGACAGACGCATGGGTGCAAAATGTAAACACACAAGCCACGCTGCGTCTCAGAAACGCCGACGTAAAGATCGAGACAGACGCTGTCAATTAGACAGACTAACTTGGGATCACTGGACGGCAGTGAGTGAGCTAAATTATCTACACTCAGACCGGCTTCACATTGTTAAGATGGACTTGTTGAAACTGTTCTCAGATGCAAAGTATTGGGATTTTAAATATAGATTAAAGATGTGATTAAACGAGGAATTCAGGGATTGGTTGTGACTGAAAAAATGAGAGCGCTAATCTTATTTACAAGATTAAAAATAGAGTAGGATAGAGTTTCTACATTCTGAAAAAGCTACGATTTCGTGCACGAAAACCCAGGAAAACAGCATTAAAAGAGGAATAACACCTCTGGATGACCTATAAATAATACACCTGTAAGTCTGTTAATGTTATTCTGACACCACTAATCAGGGCTTGAATCAGTCTGTAAATCAGGAGGAGATGCT
The DNA here is from genome assembly GCF_009762535.1 of Notolabrus celidotus. NCBI lineage: Eukaryota > Metazoa > Chordata > Actinopteri > Labriformes > Labridae > Notolabrus > Notolabrus celidotus. The sequence goes on from NC_048294.1 coordinate 4,172,783, forward strand.
GACGGTTCATGACCCAAAACAAGAGCTGCAAAACTTGGGGGGGGTTTTGCGCTTGTGTATAATGAGCGCAGTTTACTTGGTGAGTGGGACCCCAAGACGGAGCAGATCGTGGAGGAGAATGATGCAAGATTCTTGATTCTAATGGCAGCTGCAATCTAATCTTACGGGCAAATTCCACCAGATCCGTGTCCGGTCCGTCTCTGATCCATCACGGCACCGGATCTGATAGGTTTCTATTCTAGTCAATGTGTTAACTTCCACTGGATCCACTCCGTTCCAGAGCCCTCCGGATCAGATATGCAAGACTTCTATTCTATTTGGAAGCAACAGGTGGGTGTTGACGGACGAGAGAGCTCTGAGCCAGACCGGACACGGATACACATTATTAGTAGCCATGTCAATGTTCATGTTATAGTTCCTCTGACATCACTCCTAAATAAAGAAGGTGTCTGAAGGCTGGTAAAGACGTCTCTTTGTGATGTTTTTTAAGCGTTCGGATGTTTTATTGACTTGTTGGTTAATTGAAAATGTCAATAAAGGGATAGTTGCAGATTTTTCCTCTTCTTCACTCATCTCTTCCCTCCCTCCGTCTTCCTGCGTCTTTTCTCTTTCCAGATGTCAACTGTAAATTCAGATAAAGTGACGAGCGACCGCGGGGGCGTGGAATATTTACTACCTGCGCACGTTAATCTATCACAGCATCCGTGGAGAGGGTGAAATACACGTGGTGGTATTTCTCATATTTAAGCTTGTACATCTATTTTCTCTGGACATATTTTACGCCCTGTGTGTGTGTGTCTGTCTGTCTGTCTGTGTGTGTGTGTGTGTGTGTGTGTGTGTGTGTGTGTGTGTGTGTGTGTGTGTGTGAGCGTGTATCACTTCACCCAGTGTGTTGACTGCGCGACATGACAAGCAGCTTGTCAGCAGCACCGAGGAGAATTAACGAGCACGAGTAGCAGGATGTAAAGATGCTGAAATATCTCCATGCTGACACACACAGATAAGATACAGTCACACACTCCATCCAGGGTGATGAAGCCGAACACACACACACACACTCACACACACACGGCCCCCGGGGGAAATCAGACTACCAGAGTCTCGTAAACACGGGGAGTTGTGAATACACAGTCGGACAGCTGCTGCCGTCTCTGACAATCACCTAATAAAAGAAATCACTTTTTTAATTAACAGGCAGGATTTACACGCCTCAGTGTTTGTTTGAGAGAGGAGCGAGAGGAAAGAGTGAGTAATCTATTACCCACTCACACTGAAGAACACACTCAGTGTCTTTCTTTATGTTGCGTAAATGTTCGTGACATTTTTTAATTCTAAAACCAACATCTAGTGAAAATTTAACGCTGCTTTATGGGCAGGAAAATAAAAAGTTCCTTGACATCAGTGAGTGAAACGTAACAGCTCTGTGGTTCCTGCAGCGTGATCTAACTCAATAAGTCTTTATGACAGCTTTTGAGCTGCGTTAGCGCTGTGATAGCAGAAATGCTAATGTCGAGTCCACAGCTGAATATTTCTACAAGTTACAACAAAAGGTTCGACGTTGTCACTTCATTGCTGTGTCACACTGTTATTAGCATGGCTACTTAGCTAGCAACGCTGGGTATGTGCAAACTACAACGATCCCTTACTGGAGAACACGTCAGTTAATTTGCTGCCATTCGGGCCTTTCGCTTTCTAATTTTCCCCCTCTCTGCTCTACATTTCCTTTGCTTACTTTCCATTTGACTTGGTTATGATGCCATCTAATGTCAATTTTGAAGGAGAGAGAAGACGGGAGCGAGCTCTTGAAGTGTATCAAAAATTTCAGATGTGTGCCCATTTAATGATATTTTTTAAAATGTATTTATAATAATAATAATAATAATAATAATTGTTATTATTATTAATCAAAATATTTATTTATTATTATTATTTTTAATAAGCAAAATTTGTGTTAATGTATTATAATTATTATTATTATTATAAATTAATTTAATTAATAGCATTTCTTTTAATTTTAATTATGAATGACTATTAATTTAATAAATTAAATTGTCTAATGATTAAATGTGTATTATTATTATCGTTATTATTACTATTAATATTATTGTTATTTTTATTATTATTATTGACCATTCATTTAATTTTTATACTTTTTAAATGATTCTATTTTTGTTTATTTTTAATTGTTATTATAATTTTAATTAGTATTATTATTGACCATTGATCTAATCAATTCTTTTTTTTTTATATTTTATTTTCATTTTGTATTATTATTATTATTTAATATTTTTTAGTGAGGTATGTCCTCTTATGTTCTTTGTTTTACTGAATAATGTGGAAAAAAAGGATTTTATGCTTGTTTCATTTTATGTTTTTCATCAATTACTTGAGATGCACAGTCATTTCTTAATATTATTACAAACTATACATTTCTTTTTTTGACTGTGGTTCTCAATCTTGATCTGACACTGTACATTCAACATATTTCTTTATAAAAATGTTAATTTAAAAAAAATCCAGAGTGGCAAAATCTGATCAATTTAAAGACTGGACGCTTTTTATAAGCATTAAATGTCCTAAATCTCTTCTCCAAAGTCATTAAATAATTTACATTTCATGCAAACATTGCTGCCTTCATTTATCAAAGATTTAACATTTTATTCCCTGTTTCTGTTAAATGAATAATCATCTCTGTTCCTCTTCTCCTGCTCGTGGTGTTTGGTTTCAGACACAGTGGAAACTTGCTTCCTTTGCCGGTACACGCTGATACTTTCTCACACACTCCTGCCACAAATAAACTGCAGAGAGCACATATTGTTCTGATGTTTGATGGATGCGTCTTGTTTTAGTTTAACTTTTGGGGTTTGGGACATCACACACGTTGATCAAGATGAAAAAAATAAGGATTTCTGGAGATTAGATTCAAATCTTTACGGCCTTTTTTGATGCACATGTGGGCACAAACACACAAACACACAAACACACGATGGCAAGTTTCTCAGGGAGACTGCAGTGTTTATAAGCAGCCCAGCCAAACCAGAGAAACATATCCACCCTGATGATGTCATGTGGATAAGTTTGCCTAGAGGTGTGTGTGCTGCTCTGTGTTTGTGTGTGTGTGTGTGTAAGTTACTTAAGCCAACATGTACGTTTTTACATAACCAGAGACAGACACAGAAAGACACGCACATTCACTCAGACATTCAGATTTCAATGAGGCTGACTTCTTGTTGAGGTTTGGGTGTCTGCTTGTGTGGTGAGGAGATCTTTCTGACAGGGCTCGTTTGTAAAAAGTAGTTTCTGATGAGTCGGAGGGCAGAAAGAGGGAATAAAAAAAAGAGAGATGGAGGATATAAAGTGGATGTGACAGGCTGAAGTGAAGATTCAAACTTTAAGGAAAGAAAGAAATGGATGAAACATATTCCTCCAAAAAGGGAATATCACAAAAATGGCCAATAAGTTGCGTGCATTTCGACCGGTGGACCCAGGGTCTGAATTTAGTTCAGGGGTAGATAATCCTTTAGTACTTTTCAAAGGTCCCGGGACTTTCGGGGGGCAGGGCCTGCAATGCTGAACGTGTCTGATTAACCTCAGTGTTTTTATTCCGCCCGCCGTCCACAATAACATCACACACATCTGTGATTCACTTGATTTCTCTTTCTTTCATTAGTTTGTATTTGTTCTATCTTTTTTGTATGAGTGTGTACTTTTCAAAAGAAGAAGCTGTGCACAATTTAAAATTTCAGGAAAATGTATTTTTCGAAAGGCTCCGGGTCAACTTTTTTTTCATTTTTTTTTTGTCAAATTCATTTTTTTCAAAAAAAAAAAAAAAAAATCTTTTTTTTTTTTAATTTTTTTTTCAAAACTTAAAAAAAAAAAAAATTTCAACATTTTTTCTTCCAATTTTTTTTTCAATATTTTTTTCAATTTTTTATTATTTTTTTTGTCAAATTTTTCCAAAAACCTTTCCCAGTCATTGTTTGTCCATCTGTGATTCACTTGATTTCTCTTTCTTTCATTAGTTCTATCTTTTTTGTATGTGTGTGTACTTTTCAAAAGAAGAAGCTGTGATTCTCTTGATTTAGCAGCTTGTAACAGTAGTCTTCTCTCAGCCCAGCGTGAATGTGTCTCTCTCGGTGTTCCGGTTTTAAAAGTGACCCTGTAAACTGGAGACCTTCAGCTGAACGTGTCAGTGTTTGTGGAGTTTACACAGCTGTTGAAACACAGAGGGAGTTCCTGGGAATGCAATCTAGTTTAGTTTTTTATTAAGATTTCAAAATATCCTCATCAGATATTTAATGATCGTCTAAAGACGTTTATGAGGGATGCATTCGGCTGAAAGTCTCCAGTTAACAGGGTCGCTGTTTAAACCAAAACACTGGCTGATCTCTGCCACGGCTTTTTGAGTTCAAAAGGATTTTAAAGCCGTGTTGAAACCTCTTTGCTACTCGCGCTTATCTCCTCTCACGTGTTGATTCATTCATTGCTTTTTCCATGTTTTTAACCGCAAGCGCAAAATTTTCACTTTTTTCATGTTTTTGTAATTTTGGAGCACAATTTCAAATTTCAGGAAACTGTATTTTTTGAAAGGCTCCGGGTCAACTTTTTGTTTCCAATTTTTTTTGTCAAATTCATTTTTTTCAAAAAAAAATCTACATTTTTTTTCAAAACTTTTTTTTCAAAGCTTTTTTTCAAAACTTTTTTTTTTCAAAACTTTTTTTCAAAATTTTTTCAAAAACTTTTTTTTCAATTTTTTATTATTAGTTTTATTAACCAAAACACCGGCAGATCTCTGCCACGGCTTTTTTAGTTCAAAAGGATTTTAAAGCCGTGTTGAAACGTCTTTGCTACTCGCGCTTATCTCCTCTCACGTGTTGATTCAGTGAATCCATCTGTGATGAAATATAGCACCATCTAAAACAGCGCCAGCTGAGTCTCTTCATGCTAACAGGCTAACTGTTGTGTTGCTCTTAATGATACCTGCCTGTCCATCTGCTTCTATGGTGTCATCTGTGATGAATGGCATTCATCTTTGTTTTACTGCCCTCTACTGGTCTGGTTGTGTAGTGCATTTACTTTTTTTCCTCCATACGTCACTGGCCTGATTTGCACAATCTACCCGGGACTTCAGCCCGCGGTCGAAACGCAGACAACAATGGGGGCACAGGAACCTTTTAGTTCAGGGTAAAGTAGATCTGGGGGCTAAAAGACTCAGGACTCTTGGTCGAAATGCACTTGTAGCTTTGTTTATATGAATACTTTGATGAAGATGTGAAATCAGAAACGTCCAAGAAATGAGTAAAAAAATCTCGACATGTGAAGGGTAGAAAACTTCAAACCAAATGAAACCTGACTGTGAAAAAGCAGGAATGAGAGCGAGGCATCTGATTCTGGCAGAGTCCGCTCCGCTCCATCCTTTCCTCGTCTGTGTTTCATTTCTCCTCCCTTTCTTGATCCCTCCATCCATCCATCCCTCCCTTCGCTCATCCACCAGCCCCCTCCGTCGCCCCCTTTAATAAAAGCCGTATGACTGGAAAGCAGCAATACTTTCAACCCCTCTGGTTGTCATGATTTAATGCGAGCCAACAGCCCGGCTGAGTTTCAGTAAATAAACTCCTGTTCCCTCGATTAGATGTGACCCGGACTCTCTTTCTATCCAGAGAACAGAACCTAATCCTGTTTGGATAAACCTCAGCTGAATCCAGAAGGGTTCATATCGTTGCCTACAATAAGATGAGTTGTTCTGTTTAATAAAGTTTTAGCTGCTAATTGATTCCACGCTCACTCTGATGTGGGTACAACTTGTGAACATGTGCTTTTCCCTCTGTTTTGGCTTCGATTCACGCTCGGATGAAGATTTCTACTGAGAAAGAAAGAGGATCAGAAACACCAGCTAGCTGAAGTTTGTACAAACTCAGCTATGTAAGGATGCTCTCATCTGATCCTCAGTCTGTCTTACGCAAGGCTGAGTAACCTCCAAAGGCAAAGTGTTTCTGTCCATGTTTTTTTTTCAGCATGATTAAAACATCCAGGTGTTTTCACTTTTATGATCCTTGACTTTGAGTGAAATTTCTACTGCCCTTTCTGTGAATGTCAAATCAATGATGGTAAAAAGAGTCATCAGAAGCAACACCTTCATCAGAGCATGCTGAACTAAATGAGTAAACTTTGCTCGGTGTATTTCCAGTAGTGCCTACATTTCCCAGGATTCATCTTAGCTGGGGATGCTCAGAAGTAGAGCTGGGCGATATTGCAAAAGATGTTATCACGATAAATATCAAATCATTATTTCATTTAAATTTAAAAGCAGATTTTTCCTCCTGAGTGAAAGTTGAAGACGGTTTGTTAGCTTGTATCTGGATGTAGTTTTCTGATGAGCTTCTTGAATCCATCATTTTTGACGATGCTTTAGTTTGAAGATTCAAATTTTTTTCTCAGGTTGAGATAACTTATATAATATGATTTAAATATACAACAAAGATATATCAAATTATATTCTGTGTATCAGTTTAGTAGAGTATTGTTTGAGTAGTGGCAGAGTGATGTTATTTCCCACAGTGCGGTGAATGCATCACGTTTATTCAATATTCAGGTGTACTACGGTCGCAGTGGACATTAAACATGTCTTTTCCTTTACCCACATCCTGGAAGAATATTTTATTAAGCGTGTTAAGTTAATATTTAAAGCCGAGTCAACACAGCTGATCGGTTTTACGTTTTCTTCCGTGTCGCTCGTGTCAGCTATGTTTACATCTCGCTCCGCCTACCTCTGATCCTGCGACATGATTGGCCGTTCAATGCCGTCATTCTTCTTCTGTCTAATGTTGGGTGGCAACTAGTCTTAAAAGCACAACCCTTCCAGTGGTTGGGGGGTGTAACTACAGGTTTAAATATAGCATTTTTTTTTTTTTAAGCTATATTTTTGGCCTTTTTACCTTTATTTGACAGGACAGCTGAAGAGAGACAGGAAATATGGGGAGTAGAGAGCGGGGGAAAACATGCAGGAGATGGTCGACCGGCCGGGAATCGAACCGGCGACCCCTGCGACGAGGACTGTAGCCTCTGTATGTGGGGTGCTTAGACTGCTAGGCCACCAGCGCCCCAAAGATATCACATTATTATTGAACATTTGTTATATTTAAATTGAGAAATATGACTACTTTCAAAGACACTTTAAAGGGGACATATCACGCTTTTTTCATCAATATATATTGGTCTAAGAGGTCCCCAAAACATGTCTTTAAAGTTTATGCTCAAAAAAACACTTTGAAATCAGATTTTGGCATGCCTGAAAAGTCCTCTTCTTCATTCCTCATCAGAACACTCTGTTTTCTCTCTAACCACGCCCCCTCCGGAAGTGGATGTGCCTCGGCTCTCCAGCACGTTGATCTAATGTTTACATGTTGGCTGAATATACACGGCTGCTCAGAGATCGCGTTACTTCAACCCTCTGAATCTGATCCTGACGGAGAGGCGCCTGCAGCAGGACCTTTCTGAACGATTGGTCATAGATTTAGTGTTTCTTGTTGTTTTATTTATCAGTATGTAGACGTGTGTCTTGGTACACAGCTACGAACATGTAGCTATGTGGCTATGCTAACTAGCGCTAGCACTTATCCATGATAAATAAAAATCATCCACTAGATCTTCAAATCTGCAGACGTGGGGAGTAAAACCAACCTCTGCCAGAAAGGCAGCAGGACCTTTCTGAAGGATTGGTCACAGATTCTGTGTTTCTTGTTGTTTTATTTGTCAGTATGTCTACGTGTGTCTTGGTACACAGCTACAGCTACAGCTACAGCTACAGCTATGAACATATAGCTATGTGGCTATGCTAATTAGCGCTAGCACTTATCCATGACAAATAAAAATCATCCACTATATCTTCAAATCTGCAGACGTGGGGAGTAAAACCGACCTTTGTGTTTATTAAGACAGCCTACAACTAGCATGCCTCCCTCCTAAGCTCCTTGTTAGCACACATTTGTGCAGGTAATGAAAAACAGAGGAGGGATTCAGTATTATTTTATACAGTCTATGGGCTGAACAAGCTCCGAGCTCTGACTCCGTGACAGACCGGATATTGTTGTTACGTAACAAAAACACGGAAGTCTGAAACGGCTCGTTTCACACACATTTACAGAAAGGTGGAGAAATCAGAACAGGGGCAGAATGGATTTTTTTCATTCTCGGGGGGTTTGTAGACATGGCAGGGACAAATTTTTCAGGTAGAGAACCATTAAAAAGTCAATTTTGCATGATATGTCACCTTTAAATTGTGACTTACAAACTTTTCCAAAGGTAAGAAACCAATCAGGAATAGAAATAATAAAATAATCAATGTTTTGTGTTCGGGAACAAAAAAAGAGCTGAACTTTAACGACTTATTTGATGCTTTCAGGAAAGTTTTGACTTTTGAGGTTTGGAGGGATGAAGAGTTTGTGCACTATAAAACTCTTTAACATTAAACTTAGATGTGGGCGGATTGTCGCCTATTTTCATCCCCCCTTTATAATTTAAAGCTGTGGTATTTCAGCACCTTTGATGTAACCTAACATATAAAGAGACAGAAATCAAACACACTATGAGGGGAGAGGAGAAAGATTTCCTGTTGGTTTGTGGTTAACACTTCCACACTGGATCTTCAACATTTACGAGACACCGAAAGATCAAATTCAGACTCTTCTTTTTCCTTTAAGAAAGTCGGCTTTTTAAAGTTTAACGTTCGGAAAATCACGATTAGATGTACTCCTGACTCTCCCTCTGCTCGACTTCTCGCCTCACTTTCACCCTGCCCGAGGATCTCTCCTGGGTGCTGCGGGCTGTCAGCGCCAAGACCTAAAGGGCCCGGCTTTGTGCGAAACCACACAACTTCAAGCACACACACACACACATACACATTCACAGATCCATACAGACGAACGTATGAATGAATGTATGGAAAGGAGGATGTAAGAGGGAGAATACCACATGATTCAAGACCCAGACTTTGGATCTGACTCTGATAGAGGTTGTGGGTTTTAAACAACAAAAAAAAGGGGGTTGACAGTCCAGTCACCGAAACACAAAGGGACGTTAAGAGTCACGCGCAGGGAGGGGTCGTACTTTCATCCCACACAGAGACGTATAGAAAGAGGAGCAGACACATGAAAAACCTCAAAGAGCCACGAAGAGAGAGAGAGAGAGGCTTTAGGTGAGAGAGGGTTCAAGGAAACACACACACACACCTGTTTACCCTCCACAGCCTCCCAGACACAAACAGACGCACCTGTGCATCCACACACACACACACACACACACCTTTGATGGTGCTGACGACCTGGTCCAGGTGTTTGGTGTCGTTGCGGTCTGGTCTACAGCTTGGGCTTATCTCCAGCGAGTAGTCAGGTCCATACTCTGTAAAAAACTAACACACACACACACACACACACACACACACACACACACACACACACACACACACACACACACACAGATATAAAAACAGTTATTATAAAAACCTTTTGATTTATTCCTTTAAATGAACGTGTATGACTCTTTTTTTCATCCCTCACATCTGCCTCAAAGTTCACTCTCTCCTTTTTTGTCTCCGTTCTAAAGAATGCAGCCGCGTTCCTGGAAAATTTGGACTATGAAGAGTTGGAGTTGGATTGTGCAACTTGACTGCTGATGAATATTTACACCGGCTTTCAGAATTGAGATGAATTCAAAACATGTTGGGAACATCAAAGACTCTCCTCTTTCTCTTTCTCTCTCCTCCACAAACACATCTTCTTCTGATTTGTCAGATTTTTATCCATACTGAGGAATATATTAAAGTGAATTAAGCTGGAGAATAATTGCAAGAGGAGAGTCATGGAATGTATTATAGAAGTAGATGGTGATTATGATAGTCTCGTCTGTTTTTGGACTGAGGCAGAAGAATGAGGTAAAACCGGGGCGAGGGGGCCAAAGCGGAGCTAGCACCGTGAGATATTTGCTATCTGTCACTAAGGTTTTTACTAGGGATGCACCGATCCTACTTTTTAGGTCCTGATACTGATACCGATACCTGGGCTTTGGTATCTGCCAATATCAATACTGAACCGATGCGATCCATGTGTTGATTTAACAATCTCTATTCCTTAAAGGTGACATATCACGCTTTTTTCATCAATATATATTGGTCTAAGAGGTCCCCAAAACATGTCTTTAAAGTTTATGCTCAAAAAAACACTTTGAAATCAGATTTTGGCATGCCTGAAAAACCCTCATCTTCAGCCCTCCTCAGAACAGTCTGTTTTCTCTCTGACCACGCCCCCTCAGGAAGTGGGTTGCCCTCGGCTCTCCGGCACGTTGATCTAATGTTTACATGTTGGCTGAATATACACGGCTGCTCAGAGATCACGTTACTTCAACCCTCTGAATCTGATCCAGAATCTGATCCTGACGGAGAGGCGCCTGCAGCAGGACCTTTCTGAACCATTGGTCACAGATTTAGTGTTTCTTGTTGTTTTATTTATCAGTATGTCGACGTGTGTCTTGGTACACAGCTACAGCTACAAACATGTAGCTATGTGGCTATGCTAACTAGCGCTAGCACTTTTCCATGAAAAATAAAAATCATCCACTAGATCTTCAAATCTGCAGACGTGGGGAGCAAAACCGACCTTTGTGTTTATTAAGACAGCTTTCAACTAGCATGCCTCCCTCCTAAGCTCCTTGTTAGCACGTGTGTGCAGGGAATAAAAAACGGAGGAGGGGTTGAGTTGTATTTTATACAGTCTATGGGCTGAACAAGCTCTGAGCTCTGACTTCCTGTTACAGACTGGATATTGTTGTGACGTATGAAAAACACTGAAAACTGAAACGGCTCGTTTCAGCACACATTTACAGAAAGGTGGAGAAAACAGAACAGGGGCAGAATGGATTTTTTTCATTCTCAGGGGGTTTGTACACATGCCAGGGAAACATATTTCAGGTAGAGAACCATTAAAAAGTCCATTTTGCATTTGTGAGGATAAAACTAAGAATCATGTTTTGGCGACTTCAGGCTTTTCTGACTTTGAAAACCACAAAAGAAGCGTGACATGCACTTAAACTGCAGAGCCTCTGTAGTTATCCTCCATCATGCTCCGCCGGGCAAAAATGCACAGACCGGCTGGCGCTGATGACGTAGGAGACGCACATGGCAGTTGCAAACACAGAAAAGCATAGAACTGAGATGAATAGATCTGCCATATGGATCGGCACTATATATCGGCCCTTTGTCACCGATATCCGATCTAGCTTTTTGAGTCCGATCTAGCAGATATCCGATACCAGGATCGGATCGGTGCATCCCTAGTTTTTACATTTCATAAAACAAAATGACATTAGCAGGGGCGCCGTTGGCCTATTGGTCTAAGCGTGTGCCCAATATACAGAGGCCATATACAGAAGCATTGATGAGTATGACGGTGTTCCAAAAGTTGAACTGTTTTCAACTGATAGTCAAAAAAAAGAGTTCACATGAAACTGGAGTCTATCTGTGTCTTCTATTATTTGGTGTTAAGACGAGATGACACAGCAATTTTAAAAGGAGTGGTATCTCTTTTATTGATCATCCTTCATCTAATGTCAATCAATCTTTATTTGTATAGCGCCAAATCACAACAAATGTTATCCTCAGACTCTTTCCAAACAGGGCAGGTCTAGACCGTACTCTATGTTCTATTATTAACAAAGACCCAACATCAAGACAGGATCAGATCCAGTCCCATCTTACAAACAGGACTCAGTCTGATCTCATCTTAATCCACCATGAGCAGAGCACTTTGCAGCATTTAGCAAGTTACAGTGGCAAGGACAAACTTCCTTTAACAGGCAGAAACCTCCAGCAGGACCAGACTCATGTTAGACACACATCTGCTGAGACCAAGCTGGAGAGAGGGATAGAGGGATGTGAAGAGAAAGGGAGAGATGATAGTGGTGAATAGACATAGACCTTTAACTGTCCAGTCTTGCTTTTTTTCTGACAACTTGAAGTTTCCATAATCAATACTGGAGCCTTCATCATTCAATCAATACATCATTCTGAAACATTATTGAAACGCCTATAATTGACCCCACTTGAGAAACTTGTTTTACAGTTATTGGTCCAAAGAGGAGGGCCATGTTTTGATGGCTCCAGAGGAAAGTTATGGGATCACAATTTTCAACAGTTTATCCCAACAGAGCCATCAATGCTTAGGCCAAATTATGTAGCAATCCATCAAACAGTTGAAGGGATATTCCACTCGAAACCACAAACACAAACCTCATGGTGGCAGAGAGAGAACATCAAGGCTCCATCAGTGTCACTTGGATTTATTTTCTGGGCACTGGGGATATCTGTACAAACTTTTATGGCAATCTGTTTCAGTCAGAAGGGGCCGAAAAGAAACATGAGGGCTTTCAGATGGACACATGTTTTTCATACTCTCTGAACCCATTGTGTTGTCTAGAGGTTGCATTAACACAAACAAATGTAAGAAAAAGTTGAGTCTGGTTCATGCAGAGAAAAAGAAATATAAAAGCAGAACAAAGAAGACCAAAACCACAAATCAGTCAGACCCTCTCGACAGCCTGGGCCTCACCAACATGAGAACAAAAAAAAAAAAAGGTTGAGATGATTTCAACGAATACCAAAGACTCCTGGCATTTCATGCAGAGTCAGACTAATTCCACGAAACAAAACCAGCCAATGTGTTGAGGGGAAAAAAAAAAGAATAGAAAAGAAAAACAGGTGGAAATCCAGAGAATGGGTTCAACCAGAAGTTAAAACCAGAGCATGTCCGTTAAACAAACATATTTGCAGGGAATTTTTCGGGCCTTGACTCGGTGCCATGAGAGCAAAACAAACTCGGAGGCCAGGTCCGACCACAAGTGCGTCAGTCCGTTGGAGTGGCTGTTGTGAAAGCCTTGGACTGGAAGGACGCACCAGAACACGCAGAGCAGGACTCTGACGGACTGAGGGCTGAAACAAATGATGGATATTCCTACCAGCGCACCACACGCGCCAAGTTTGTCTCAAAAGTGGTTTATTTTATTATGTGAAGAGCAGATGGGGATGTGAGGCTGCTGTGTGGGGTAACTGGTCATGTGATTAGGTTAAGTAAGAGAAGCTTAGGTGGAAGGAGCACACGGGTCTTACTGTAATACAAGTATCTTCGGCAGCAAACAATTGACATTAAACATGGTACGATATGACACTACACGAAACACGATTACATGATTTGATACGATACGACGATATGATACAGTATGGTACGATACAGTACGGTTCAATACGGTACTGTACGATAAGGTACAGTACAAAAACATATATGATATGATAGGAGACGATAGGATACAGTTCAACAACACACGATACCACACGTTACTACATGGTACAATAGGATACGATACGGTACAATACGAAATGACACGATATGATACGATGGGATACGTCACGACAATATATATTGTCGGTACAGTATGATAAGATATGATATCAAACAGTACAATACGATACGAAAAGTTACGAGACGGTTACAACATGGTACGATATGATAAGAAACGGTACAATACTACATGACACGACACTGTACGATAGGATACGATAGGATACGATACGATACGACGCTACACAAAATTACACGATATGATACGATACAATAAAAGACGATACAATGGGACACAATAGGATACAGCACGACAAGACACGATACGTCACGGTAAGATAGGATACGAAACGCTAGTTACGAGACGATATGATAGGATGCGATATGACACGATGGTATACATTGTCGATACGGTATGACAGGATATGATACCAAACGGTAAGATCGTTACGGTGTCTATAATCGACCTGCACGGTGGTGCAGTGGGTAGCGCTGTTGCCTCACAGCTAGAAGGTTCCTGGTTCGAATCCCCGGCCGGGCGGGTGCATGCGTGGGTTCTCTCCCACAATCCAAAAACATGCTCAGGTTGATTGATCACTCTAAATTGCCCGTAGGTGTGAGTGTGTGCATGAATGGTTGTCTGTCTCTCTGTGTTAGCCCTGTGATAGGTTGGCAACCTGTCCAAGGTGTACCCTGCCTTCAGCCCGAAGCCAGCTGGGATTGGCTCCAGCCCCCCGTGACGGGATAAGCAGTCAAGATAATGGATGGATGGAAGATCGTTACGTACAATACGTTACGATACGGTATGTTACAATACATTACGATACAACATGGTACGATAGGATAAGAAACGGTACAATACGGCACAACATGATATGATATGATGCGATACCACATGACAGTCTACATTGTTGATACAGTATTTCAGGATATGATACTAAACGGTACGATCGTTACGGTATGATACTATTCAATACTACATAATAGGACATGATATGCTACGACAAGTTACTACATGATACGACATGGTACGATAGGACACGAAACTATACAATGCAACACGGTATGATATGATAAAATAGGACACGATGTGACACGTTACGACACAATACAATACAGTGATGCAATACAAAATGCTTTATTGTACCACCGGGAAATTTGTGTTGGACTTAAAACAAGGTAGAAACAAAGCATACTTGGACTGCCTGAAATTGTAAGTGGGTTTTTCGTGAGGGCAGTTTGTCCAAATTGAAATTGTCGGTCTCAAAGAGAAGACCTTCACAATGCAAACTTTTTCCACAACATCAGTGTGGTTGTGGCTAGAAAATTCATCCTCCTTCAAATAGTTTTTCAAAATAATTTCCTCTTAACGCTCGCCTAGCTTTGCGTCGTTTTTGGACGCGAGTGGTCGTGAGAACAGATGTGGGCAGCGTTGCTTTTGTGCTTTATGTTGTTTATTGTGTCCTGTGCTTCATGATTAAACTGAATTTATCAATGACATCCACAATTAAGTTTTTTTGGTGCACCAATCAAATGTACAATGTTTGCAAATATTGAAAGAATGTCGTTCCCTCAAGCACATCTTGAGGTATCTAGATTGCTTGTTTTGCCATAACAGGCCAAGGCCCAAGAGATTCAATTTACGAATACTCGAACCAAGTGAATGTTCAGAATGATTGCTCGATACAGTAACTCAACTTGAAGGACACTTTGAGAGGCCATTCGTCCAGCTTTTTAAGAAGTGCACATCTGCAAGCTAGACCGCTCTCTATGTCCACGAGAATTCAATTATTGCTTGTCCATTTCCAAACATTGATTGGTTTTTCCGTGCTGCGTCGTTTACCTTTCCAGAATTCAAATGGACAAGGAACTTTACCCAACCTGGGGTACGCAAGGTTGAAGATCAGTGTTATTCTTCTGTTATTTCACCACTTCATTTTGCTTCAAAAGTTCCACAAGCTCTCCCTAAAATGTCAGTTTTCTCCTCAGAGGTAAGCGGGCAAACATCAAACATCCCATAATGCTGTCTACGCTGTAATGCCAGGGTCATTTCAGAGACGAGGATCTCTTGTTTGTGATTGAACGTCTTTAGTGGATTAGAAGGATGTCATTAGAGAAGACTTCAGTCGGCTTATTACGCAATACACACACACACACACACACACACACACACACACACACACACACACAAACACACACACATAGACACACACTGGTCTGAGCAGATGTACACAAACACAGCTGAACCAACATGCAGTAGTAGGAGGATACCTTTGTGTTCCTGAAAGACAAAGACGACTCTGTCTTTCTTTAATAACCCTGAATGAGTGCGTTGAGTCAGACAGAGGGGAGCGTGTGTGTGTTTGTGTGCAGAAGAGGTACACACACACACAAAAGGTAGAACTATGTGTGTGTGTGTTTGGGTGTGTGTGTGTGTCTGTTTCCAATTAGCTCTGATGAGTTTCTGTGTCTTACCTCCGGTCTCAACAGAGCTCAACATGAGAGAAGTTACTCTACACACACCAGCGATGTATTCCCATGAACCCAGTGCTCTGCCTCCTGCTGTCCAGCAACACACGAACACACACACACACACATTAAGTGTACACACACACACTCTTGCTGCATGCTTGTTTGGCTTGGATGACCATGGGGAGAGAAGCGAGAGGAAGGGTGGATAAGAGCGGCTCAGACACTCCTAAAGGAAACATTTTCCTAGAATGTGTCTCTGACATGACTCACACTCCTCAGATTATCAAGACCTTCAGGATGAGATTCAAAAATACCAGAAATTGAGTATTGAAGACGGAGAAAATGATATATTATAGAAGAGAGAGAGAGATCATGATTCAGTGATGCAACACATTTACGTCACCTGGACGAGGTCAGGAGACAGAACACTCCCGCTGACTGCCTCTGGTGTTTTTTAGCAGAGACACACGGGAGATTAATAGTGGAAGGTCTTGGATTATTTTCCGGTGGTCCTGAACGTGGACCCTTTGCTCATCACTCACAGTTTGAAACAACATGTTTGTGTGAGAAACTGGCCTTCAAGCACAGAACAGAACACTGTGGTTGTAAATTAAACTGTCTATTTTCTTAAAGCTTTGTCTGTGCCGTTACAAAACTTAACTTCTCATTTCTTTGAATGCAAACTGTGTTCAAAACATATATTTGTATGGAAGTATCAGAAAAAGTGGCACCATTACTAGAGTCGAAGAAGTTTAGGAAGTATTAGAGAACTTATATTTCTCTGAAAATTCTTTACAGTCTTCTCTGCTTTTTCTATCTTCAAGAGAAGGGGGATGTTGAGCGTACAGCCTAACTCAGAAGGGTTGATCTCAAGACCAACAGGTTCCTTACCATTGCTCAACCTTCTTTATCTGTTTTCAGTCTCTAATCTGATCTTGACCTGCCTGAAATTGGGGCAGCAGGGGGAGGCAAAGCGTACAGCCTTATGGCCAAATACCAACAGATCCGTGTCCGGTCCGTCGCCGATCCGTCACAGCACCGGATCTGATAGGTTTCTAATCTAGTCAATGTGTTAACTTCCACTGGATCTGCTCCAGTGGAGTTTTTTAAAGGCGACAACAGAGACAGCTGAGCGAATATTTACAGGAAGAGCGTTCCACAATGTTGGTGCCACCACTTCAAAAGCACGGTCACCTTTTGTCTTTAGACGAGCTCGAGGGACAACCAGCAAGCCCTGGTCAGAAGACCTGAGTGAATTACTTGTGAGGTAGGGGTGGAGCAGGTCGTGATATATTCAGGAGCCTGACCACGCAGAGCACCATACACAAAAACAAGAATCTTAAAATGAATCCTAAATCTAACTGGAAGCCAATGTAGGGAAGAACAAGTAGTAACAATGGTGTTAACAGTCGTATCAACAGCAACATTAATTGAGGTTGCAGTATTGGAACTTGCCCATGGATCAACACTCAGTCAGACTGGCCAGCAGTACAGGAGGTACCAAGGTCTGGTTCACGAGAAGTTCAGCTGACCTCACCGGAGCAGAAAGTGTCGAAGCAGCCAACAGACAGGATGTCGCGCTGCCCTCCGTTTCCATTACCACTCTGTTTTTCCCCGTTTGATTCAATTACTTTATAGTTTGTGGTCATTTTAAAGAGTTGGTTTGTAAAGTTTAAAGCCTGTTGCTACTGCATTGCCCCTGTGTGCAGAGCAAATGAAGTGTAAGCCCATATTTACTTTCCAAGTTCAAATTCATTACTCATTTGGTGTTTGTTTGTGTAAGCATATTGTGTTATGCATGGACTGAGAGGCGGAACATTTACATCTAAGTGTGTGTTTGCATGCATGAGCCCATCTGTGCACAGTAATGTGTGTGTTTGTTTTTACAGCCATCAGCAGGATCTCCAGTTATGAAGGATGCTGAGCTGCACAGCGGAGGGGAAAACGTCTCTGAAAACAAATGGACTGTGTCTGCTATCAAGCTGCTATCTAATAAATGTTTTCAACAAGGAGAGAGAGAAAAAAAATGACCCGTTGTCCAAAATCACAGTCACATAACCCACGTACGCCTCCCTCTCCCTCTACCCTCTGCATCTGGGCACTTTCCAAACCTTCAACCTCTAAATCAAGTCAGGGTTTATGTCAGTTTAAATTCTAAAGAACGTCATCCGAGGAATACTATTTATGTTTTGAAAATGAGGAAAGCAGGGGAACGAGTCAAAAACGTGATTACATTTTTGGTGTCCCCAAAGGTCGAACACTAAGCAACACAACGACAGTTACGTCACATTATTTGTGTGAATACAGACGCTGGAGTGTTTGGTATAATATAATCCCCAACACGTCCCAAACCATTGTGGCCCAGTAGGGGAGAACGGGGTTGGTTGTCACACGGGTTGGTTGGCACACTCGTTATATCTCGCCACCAGAGGGTGCTGTCTCTCAAATTGGGGTATGGACATTTCCAGAATTAGGATCAGAGCTCACCTACATAGTCTTCTCTGGAGTAAGACAGCTGAACTTGAGGTGAGAGGACTTTTTGTGTTTTTCATGTCAAATTGTAAATATTCAGCTCCTCAGTATTTTTCTTCTAGGCTTTTAAACGATGGGTTTATAACAAAACAAGTGTTACCCTTACAAAGTGTGAGGGGAAAGCTAGAGTTTAGATTTGTATTAGCTAGCTAAGTAGTTGTTAGATGATTGTTAGCCTTGATGCCAGCAAAAAAAATCCAGTTGGGGTTGGTTGTCACATGTAACAACCAACCCCGATGTTGGCAAAATCATGCATGGTGAAATGAGTTGGAATGCGCAGACCCTACATTTGCCATCACTGTAACTCAAACAGTGACTGCATGTAGCCTAGTTGAGTCAGCCATTATTGTTCAGCCTATTTGTTTTGTTATTTATGTTGTTATATAGGTTGGCCTAAAGATGTTTCCTGTTCATGTTCCTTGCTCATTTTATGTTAAAATGCATTAAGTTATTTAGGCGTATCACTTGTCAGTGCAATTAAACTTTCAAATTTAGTTCTGCCTTCTTGCCTTTTTTAGTATAGTGTGTGACAACCATGTCCATAGTGTGTGACAACCAACCCCATAGTGTGTGACAACCAACCCCATAGTGTGTGACAACCAACCCCATAGTGTGTGACAACCAATCCCATAGTGTGTGACAACCAACCCCATAATGTGACAACCAACCCCATAGTGTGTGGCAACCAACCCCATAGTGTGTGACAACCAACCCCATAGTGTGGCAACCAATCCCATAGTGTGTGACAACCAACCCCATAATGTGACAACCAACCCCATAGTGTGTGGCAACCAATCCCATAGTGTGTGACAACCAACCCCATAGTGTGTGACAACCAACCCCATAATGTGACAATCAACCCCATAGTGTGTGACAACCAACCCCATAATGTGTGACAACCAACCCCATAGTTAGTGACAACCAATCCCATAGTGTGTGACAACCAACCCCATAGTGTGTGACAACCATCCCCATAGTGTGTGACACCAACCCCATAGTGTGTGACACCAACCCCATAGTGTGTGACAACCAATCCCATAATGTGTGACAACCAACCCCATAGTGTGTGACACCAACCCCATAGTGTGTGACAACCAATCCCATAGTGTGACAACCAACCCCATAGTGTGACAACCAATCCCATAATGTGTGACAACCAACCCCATAGTGTGTGACAACCAACCCCATAGTGTGACAACCAACCCCCTGATGTTTCAGAGTGTCTTTGATAGTTAATTGCCTCTTTGTTAGTGAGTTGGAAAATGAGAGAGATACACATTTCAAGCCAACACATTAAGCTTCAATTTAATGTAGGAATGACTATTGAAAGATGTTTTGATGGTGAGCAATCATCAAAAGTAAAAAGTGTGACAACCAACCTCGTTCTCCCTTACATGCCTGCTTCAATTGAGCAACAGAAACTCATTTCAAGGACCGTCACCTGAGGCTGACCTCCTGTTTTGACTCATTTTTTAAGGGGAAAACAATAAAACATGAAAGGATCTGAACTGGAAAGACAAAGTGTGAGTTTTATGAATACAATGCCGCTGAGTTTATAAAAACATCTTGCCTAATAGGAATATTAGAGTCGAGATAAGAAGTGATGAATGATGATTCATCCATCATGCGGGATCCAGCATGTCCATGAACTTGAAAGAAAAACAGACGCCACGAACACGACTCCAACACAGTCATGACTCCCTGAAGGAAACAAGGCAGGAAACCAACTCATTGTTGGAACGTCCCAACATCCACCAACCACTTTCACCGCCATGGTCCAATCAAACAATCCACAGCAGCAGACTTTTATCAGCTAATATTGATAAGAGATGAATGGAAACAGAAAAATCTAAATTCCCATGTCATTTTGTAAACAGACATGTTTCCCCCTTGGTCTTGACAAAGTCAAAATTTCGCACACTGTACTGATGCGATGTTTCCGGCGATTGAGCTCTTGACTCTGGGAGCCGTCACATCCCTGACGGCAGCGAGGGGCAGGACGGGAAGTGGCTGCAGACAGGAAAAGAGGAAGTAGGAAGTAAAGAGGCGGTACGCTTCCCTGCTGCCAATCTTGGACCAGAGACGTCCTCCCTTCCTGTGTGGCTCTGAGACAGACACACATTTGTATTTTCTTGTGTTGCTCTCATATGTAGAGCAGATAATAATGGGCTATATGTTTGAGCTGAATTACAGTATACTCTTTTTTTATAATCTAGTATCATTATTTTCTGCAATAATACATATTTTTATTTGCAACTAAGACGACCGGAGAGTCTGGTCCCGGACTTGTCAAACTCTGCATACGCACATTTTTTCTTGCATTTTAGAAAGTCCCAAATAAATGTTTGAGTTACAGTGTTGCATATCTGACATGTGGTGCCTTTGGTTACACACCTGACATTCTGTACTTCTACCAAATGTGTCCCCATACCCACCCCATGTTTCAAACTAAAGTCACTTGTGAGACAAAAAATGTAACTTATGTGGGGCTACGTACATACATGACTCAACAAACCTGACTCTACGTATACGGGACGCCACGAATCTGGCTCTACGTAGATTAGTGACTCTACGAACCTAGCTCTATGTACATACTTGACTCTATGCACAAGACTAACTCTACGAACAAACATGACTCCACCAACCTGGCTCTATGTATATAGCTGACTCCACGAACCTGGCTCTATACTTAAGTAACTCTATGTACATAGTTGACTCCACGAACCTAACTATGTAGATTAGTGACTCTACGAACCTGGCTCTATGTACAAGACTAACTCTACGTACATATTTGACTCCATGAACCTGACTCTACGTGCATTCGTGACTCAAAGTACATATATGACTCTAAGAACCATGCTCTACATAAATACATGACTATGAATGTGGCTCTACATACTTACGTGAGTCTTTGACATACGTGACTCCAGGAACCTGGCTCTACATACATACCTGAAAGTAGTATGTACGTTACTCTACCTACATGACTGTACGAACATGACTATACACACTTGACACCATGTACGTGACTCTTTGTACATAACTTTGCCTATATGACACTATATACATGTCTCCAGGTATATGAGTCCGTATACGCAACTCCTCATAAGTGACCCTACATACCTGACTGTCTGTACAGGACTCTACCTACATGACTCCATATATGTAACTCCACTTATATGACTGTATAAGCCACCCTATGTACATGACTGTACACACAGGACTCTACTTGCAAGACATTAACATCCAAGACTCTAGATTTGTAACCTCTGTATATGGTGATACATTTATGAATGGTATTAGGGTTGCTTTCACTGATGAACATAACGTTATATATAAACCCATTATATCTCCTTACATAGGATAATATCTCTTGTGTAAGATCCACCACTGTTTGCAGTTTGTAGAAATTCACCTTTGATTAGTCAGGTGTAGTGATCAATGATTGTCATATATAGAACTTTACTTGAGTCTTTGCTGTGAAGAAAAAGAGGAAAGCCTCTTCAGTGTTCTACCTAAAATTAAGAAATAAACTGAGATAACTTAAGAGATCTGAAACATGATCCAACATATAAGTGGCTGTTTTGGGAAAAGGAGTCTGCACAGCAAGCACAACTAGGTGCCAGTTTCCTTTTTAGAGTATTAATAGCACATACAATATGTGTTTCATGGGCACGCAGCAGACACAGGAAAAAGCAGAACAGTTGAGAGAGGGGAGGGGAGGGAAGGGGGGGGGTACTGTATGTGACAAAGGATATGAGCTGGATTCACACCAGCAACAATGTGAGTACATGGTCTGTGTGTTGGCCCGCGGAGGCAGCAGGGCAGCCGCAGGAAGTTTGGATCTGTGGTTTGTTTTTATCGGCGCAGCGCGGCCGGGAGGAACTCAACTGCTGGGAAATGTCCGAAAACAGACTTTGAGGAGAGGAGGGGTTTGTTTTGTTGAAGGGTGAATTATGATGAAAGCCCAACTGACAAGTCTGTTTGCCAGGTCCTTATTGTTTTTTTTATCACTTTTTTTATCAGCTATGCCTTCTTAAGTTCCCGTCACTGAAGTGGAGAGCATGGAAACACTGACTCCATTCTGACAAGTCACTGGAGTTCACTGGAGTTTGACATGATACATGAAGGGCATCAGAACCACAACTCAGTAACAATAATTATAGACCCAACAGAGTATGGAGAAATGTTATGCTAACAAGCTTAACTGTTATTGGCATAAAACATGGTAAAGTGAAATGATGGCTTGTTGATAAGCTAGCTTTGAGCATATAGCTGTTGTTTGCCATTATCCACCTCATTATGCTGCTTTATGCTACAGATGGTAATTCAATGTTAGCATTCCTTTTTTTTAAGTTATATTTTTTGGCCTTTTTGCCTTTATTTGATATGACAGCTGAAGAGAGACAGGAAATGTTGGGAGTAGAGAGCGGGGGAAGACATGCAGGAAATGGTCGACCGGCCAGGAATCGAAAATTTTGCAAACATAAAAGTTTGAGATTCTTTGGGTCTTGCAAAAAAAATTCTCAAAAATGTGCTCAGTAACGGCACCTAGAATTTTCAAAAACACCTCCCCATAGAGGTTATTTTTAGCTACATGCATGAAAATGAATACGCATATTCATGGCATCAGGACGCACAAAGAAGCCTCATACACCCATATCCGAAACTCAACAGGAAGAGCGCCACCTAGCTTTTAAAATTCAAAATGGCGCCCAAATAAGGGTGCATACTTTTGAGATCTCCTCCTAGGGTTGTCTCCAATTCAGTCCAAACAAGGCTCATTCTATGGTAGACACTTTGACGATTCAAAATTGTTAGAGACTTTCCGTTCAGACTAAAATTGTGGGCGTGGCAGACTTTCAGGCGGTGGATCAAATGCACATGTCTCGCCATGAACAGGAAATTGATTTTTGGGGCTTTAAATGCCCTGAAATCTCACACAGTCATCCGGCCGTGGCTCATATGAGGTGGTGGCTGCAGGTGTGCGAGGGCCTGTTCATCGCCGCTTGCGGCTTTAATTTTTTAAATATTCACAAAAATGCAACTTGCATAATAATTTGGAACACGGTGTAGATACCCAAATGGTCCATCCCATTTATTAGAGCCTGCCATTTACCCCCTTGCAGTGATAACAGTCTCAAACTCTGTGTATCATGCCATGTGGCTTCGGGGATGTCAGCACAGCTTTAGGCACAAATATTTATCCACTTATTCTAATTTGTTTAAAGCTTTCAATCTCACAAAATCAGTGAGGTTTACTGCCATGAAAAGTTCAATAATGCCACCACATGGGTCAGCCAGAGAAATGTTTGTCATGCTATTTTGCCTTTCAGAGGAGGATACTCCAAATAAACTTATGAACCAATAATAATGTGGCTTCTGTTGTGACATGAAATCCCTCTCTTGTTCCCACAGACGTTTTTGGAAAAGCAAAATAACACAGAAAGCAAACTTCCTGTGCCATCAGCTCCTCTTACGTCGAGCTTTAAACGTCAAAAAGGCACAACGTGTAAACAAAAAAATATTACAAATAAATGCTTTCAGTGGAATATTTTCCCTGACTAACCAAGTAGGTTATAAAAACAATCCCAACGGCTGGCCAATCAGTAACACTAACTAACCTTTGACCTCTGTGGTTATTCTTAGAGAGTCCCATGTTGCTGCCCTCTGATTCACACGCAGATTCTCTCCGCCGCCGTCACACAATGGAGGGGTCAGAAGAGATCAGCTAACTGCTACCAGACAATACAAGTCAACAGGGAAGGTTAATGACTTTCGATCTGGCGGCTTGATTCCCATCTCAAACTACAAAAGGTGCTCCTGCTCGTGTTTTTATAAGACGTTGTGTTCGAACAAGTGTGACAGAGGCAGGCCCATTGTGTGCGTTATCTGCAGTGTAATATTTTGTCTGGTAATCAGGGAATATTACAGCACTATTGTAGGATGTGACCGACCGAGTCTGATTGATGTTTGTGTTTTTTAGCCTACTATTTTAAAACCATTTAGTCTGGGACGCGAAAGCTAAACTCTCTGGGGTACCGTGAAAAAATGATGGCTGTTTTATTTCAAACAAACACAAACATCTAAATACCATCTCACAGTTTGTTAGGGTTGATTTTAGTGAGAAATCCAGCAGATAAAACAAACTGTGAGAAGTCTTTGTTTTTAGATGCTCCAAACAAATTGAAGGCTCAGTTTTCTCTTTATTTCAGTTTGATGGACGTTTGTCAGTTTAAGGGTGATTCTGTGTATTTGGGCTTTATTTAAACATTAATTAGGGTAAAAAGGAAGACATCCATGAAACAGGCTGTTATAGCTCCAACATAACTCTTGGAGACAAGGTGCCATATCAAAAGTGTTCAGTCAAAGTGCCTGTTTCACCTCCTACAGACTCATACTATTGTTGTAATTGTCTGACAACTAGGGATGTGCGTGTTTAAACATAATCACTGGTTGGTTAAATAAATTAGGAATATTTTATTATTGTTGGCTAAAAATACCTGTCCAGTCTTAAAATATGAAGCGCATGCAGAAGTGCTTAAAACTGCAGTTCCTCACGCGTCCACTAGAGGCTGGCTGCAGAAACACCAGAAACCACATACACACCCATTCACAGAAGACGCTCTTTACAGCAGAAATAAACATGTTTACAGCCGGGTTCAAATTGTTTTTAAGTCTGAATAGTTCATTTCTCTATCAGCACACACTGTACGGGGGTGAATTTTTCTGTAACTTCATATCAAACTTACAAGTTTTGCCCAAATAAGGGCATGGCTGGCTTGATTGACAGGCAGGCACCCTGTAGCTGTTAGTGAAAAGGCTAAAGGCCCGCCTATTTACCTCACCCTAGCTTGGACGACATTTGGTTGAGTTCAGTGTTTCCAATATGGCACCCGCTGACAATTGGTTTCAAAACAACGCTTCAGAAACAGATGGGTGACATAACGGATACTACGTCCATTTTTAATACTAGCTGGGGTTTTAGCTTTTTTAAGGGCTACTTCCCCAATGCTACAAAGCTCTACTACCTGGATGTAAACAAGCACAGACAACAAATGGCATCTTGTAAAGCAGTGCAGTTTGGCATTGGTTTGAATTAAAAAAAATGGAGGCTGTGTTGGGTTGAAACCATAGACTGTATAATAAATGGACATAGTATCCGTGACGTCATACATCTGTCCTGAAGTCCGGGTTTGAAGCCAATCGTCAGCGGGTGCCATATTGGAAATGTTGAACTCAACCTAACTTCTGTGGAGCTAGTGTGAGGTAAAGAGGCAGGCTTTGAGCCTTTTTGCAAACAGCTACAGGGTTCCCGGCTGTCAGTCAACCAGCCATGCCCTTAAATGGGCAAAACTCATACAGTGTGTGCTGATCAAGAAATGGCCAATCCAGACTACACTCATTTTTTGAACCAGGCTGTAAACATGTTTATTTCTGCTGTAAAGATCGTCTCTTTCGAATGGGTGTGTATGTGCTTTCCGTTTTTTCTGCAGCCAGCCTCAAGTGGACGCTTGATGAACTGCAGTTTTTAGCACTTCCACATGGGCTTCATATTTTGAGTACGGAGGTTGCCGCTTGGTTTAAACTGGCATAACCTACTTGGCTCGCATAAGTATGTAGACGTTAACCTGCAGGGAGGACTGAAGGCTGGCGGTGCTAGCTCTTCTTTTGTTAGCAACACTCTGAAAACCCATTTGACATTGATTAACTGAAGACACTGATCTTGTGTTTCGCCGTTTTAATAAGGTAAACCAACAACTCTCATGCTCTGCAAACTAAAGTGACTGCTTTTGTCAACCAAAGACAGTAAGAGGTCAAAATAAGACCTCTTAGTGGACTTTCGTTAATTAGAGCTGCTGCTCTTACAGCAAGCTTTGTGTACCGATTTATCATTTAGACCTGAAAATAATTAACAGTGGAAAAACACAATTATTTACCAGTATTTGACTTCAACGTGAGCTTTTTTAATAAATCACACACCAGCTCTTAGAGCAGCTTTTTAACAAATGGTTTCCTTCACTTGTTTGCTTCACTCCAAGAGCAATTAATCATCCTATAAAACAAGAAAGAGTTATAAAACAGGCCTGTGCATTATCTAACTGTGATGAATGTGTGCATTCATGTGTTTTTTGTCTACTGTAAGGCAGACTGGTGGACACACACACACACACACACACACACACACACACACACACACACACACTGAAAGAAAAGGGCACAAAGGTAGTTTTTGTTCCCCGTGTCGCTGGAACTCCAGCTTTGCTTGGTCATCATGGATAAATGCCCCTCTTATCGAGCACAACGGGCACAGACAGGGCCAAGAACACACACACACACACACACACACACACACACACACACACACACATATATAACAGTGTGAAGTTGTGCAGGGCTCAAACTTGAGTGCAAAATGACCTCCAAAGTAGATCGATATGACCCACAAGATTGGAGAAAGAAGCCGATAAGCACTTTAAATTCAGAGTTCAGAAAAGCCATTAGTGTGTTTGTTTCTTACACTTCTGATTTTCAAGAGAAACATGTGTGTGTGTGTGTGTGTGTGTGTGTGTGTGTGTGTGTGTGTGTGTCCTCGTCTTCATCATCTGCGGCAGCTGCCCTGCACTGATAGTTGCTTTGTTTTCAGTGAGTGCTTCTTAATGAGGTCAAAGGCTATTTAGGGCCATTGGATGCTGACAAGGAGGAACAAGAGGTACCTTCATCACGCTCAGAATACACACACACACACACACACACACACACACACACACACACATTGGAACACACATGCACTCATATACACACACTCAAGCACTCACAGCTATTCATTACATTTGACCAAGACAAGGTCCAAAAATCAGTTGGTGGAAAAAGAGACTCTTTGTGTACGAAGGGTTTTGTGTGCGTGTGTGTGTGTGTGTGTGTGTGTGTGTGATCGTGAGGACAGATGGGTCTACTGGATTCTATTATGAAAGAGGATGGCTCTATTTGATTTTCTTGTTAGTGTAATGAGAAAATAAGACAACACGTCCTCTCTTGGACAAACAGGAGTTCCTGGGACATTCTCTGTCTTTCACTGGACAGTGAATCAAGACAAAAAGGGTTCTGACTCTTCCCTCAGTGGGTCCGTCTGTTGACATCCACACTCTGACCTGGTTACAGTGAAAAACCAGATTAAGTTCCACTTAAAGTGTTTACATGATTCCCAGTGACCTGAGGTCCACATGTTGTTTGTGATGCTGCTGGTAAGTGCGGACTTCAGGATTAGGGATGATCCGAAGCAACCATTTCCTTTTTGTTTAATCAGAAACTTAAAGGCACTATGAGGAGTTTTTCACCAGCTGAGAAACAGACTGAAACTGATCCTGATGCCTCTTTATGACCTTCAAAAGCAAACAAAACCATAAACAACAACACTGATACCTTCTCTGTTATCATTTTTAATGCCTTAAAGCACTCAGAGGGGGTAGGTGTCAGACCACATGATTGACATTTGGCTTTAGCAACATCCTTTTTCCAGCTGTTTTCATGGCAAATAATCACGTTGAGTGATACATCTGGTTGTTAAAAGACAGCAGGGTGTGGTTTTTGTTGAAAGCACTACTTTTGCATGAACAGAAGAAGAGATAAGAGGTATCACTTCATCCTCAAAGGGGCGCTAAAATTGATATAAATGAAAAGTTCATCACAGCAGCTTTAAATTCTGTTACAACTAGTGTGAAGGTTAAAGAAAACTTAGAAGTCAGAAAGTATAATTTGTGGATCACTGGATCCAAGAGTCCTCCAACATAAAAGCCCCAAAATATATAGATATAAAAAAAGAAACCTTGACAATGGTTATTAACTTTTGCTAACATGAGCAACACCAGAGACAAACTGATCACACGTCATGTCAAATCAATCCACAGAAAAGAGTTCAGACACATTTTGCTTCTGCTAGTTGACACCATAGACCGCAAGGTGAACCGTTAGCTTCCGTTAGCATCAAACCAATGCGGCTACAAAGCTAGTTTTGGCCAGCATGCCAAAAATGGCAAGCTTCGGACATTTTCATATTCAGCCTGCCGGAGATATATCTGATAGAGATATTGAGACTTTTAAACTTAAACTAAAAACGTATTTATTCAGTCTGGCTTTTATGTAGGGTTTAACAATTTTATAACTTACCTTTTACTGTCATATTGATTTAAATGTTGCTTTATTATTTTAGTTATCTTATTCTATTTTATGTATTTATTCATTGATTTATTTAATTTTTATTTATCTACTCAGTTTTATTGATATTTTTAGCCTTAGTTTTATTTTCTTAACTCTTATCCTTACCCTTTTTTAATATCTATTTATTTTAACTATTTTTTATTCTTAATTCTGATGCTTTAACATATTTTAATTACACATATTTTATTTTGGTGCGCATTGGTCTCTTACTTATTTTATTTTATGCTGTTCCTATTTTTAATTTGTATTATTACTATTTGTATTATTTTTAATATCTTCCCCTAATATGTCTTGCCATTGTTTCATTTCTGCTTCTTTCTTGTTTTTCAATCGCAGTAAAGCACTTTGGGTTGCATTTGATTTGTATGAAAGGTGCTCTATAAATAAAGCTTGATTGATTGATTGATTGATTGATTGATTGATTGATTGATTGATTGATTGATTGATTGATTGATTGATTGATTGATTGATTGATTGATTGATTGATTGATTGATTGATTGATTTATATTGGATCCTGTCCAGCAATGTTAGCAAGGAGCAGAGTAGGTGAGAGAAACTTTAGGTCCCCGATCTCTACAAAGAAACTTAAACCATGAGCGGTGGTGATGATAGCAGCACAATTCAAAGTTGTGACATTTGCTTCTGCACGCGCTCTAAAAGGTAGTTTTCCTCTCACAGGATGAAAATTTGCTCATTTGAGCAGAGAAATGTTGCACGTGAGTGATATAACACAGTGATAGACACCCTCTCCACTTTTAAGAGTAGGCTTCAAACTTTCCTTTTTGATAAAGCTTATAGTTAGAGCTGGATCAGGCTTGGACCAGCTTTTGTCATGCTGCTATAGGCCTAGACTACCAGGGGAACTGGCGCACTAACACACTGGGATCCTAGCTCACCCCCTTCCCCCCCAACCCCTTCATCACTTACTTTAACTCTGCCTGTCCCATTAAAGTTACTAACATAGACCTTTCTGGAGTCCCTGAGCTCCCTTGTCTCGTAGATTCCTCTGAGCTGCCGTAGACGTCCTCCTGCTGCAGACGTTCTGGGCTCCAGCTGATACGGACGTACTGGACTTCAGCGGCAACAGCTTCTACGACTCGTCTCATCACTATCACCTCTCTCTCTTACTCCCCTCTATCTGTCTTTCCAGATCCAACTCGGTCGAGGCATGATATCTGTCTAACATGAGTCTGGTCCTGCTGGAGGTTTCTGCCTGTTAAAAGGAAGTTTTTCCTCACCACTGTAACTAGCTAAATACTGCGATGTGTAATGCTCATGGTGGATTAAGGTGGGGTCAGACTGAGTCTTACCCTGTCTTGAAGTTGGGTCTCTGTTCATAACTTGACATAGAGTGGTCTAGACCTCCTATGTTTGTAAAAGTGTCCTGAGATAACGTTTGTTGTGATTTGGCACTATACAAATAAAGATTGATTGATTGATTGATTCAATGATTGATTGATTGATTGATTGATTGATATGTTTGCGCTTGAAAGGTCATTTTTTCTGCATGGTCTCTTCGATTTGCGTGCATGTTCTACTTCTCCTCCTGCAAGGATCTCGAGGTCATGTGATTTAACGCCATACTCGTTTATTTTAAAGGTGTGTGGTTTTTCCAACGTGTTTGTATTTTAAGTTGAAGCAAAATGTGCCGGAACTCTTTTCTGCTGATTGATTTGACATGACGTGTGTTCAGTTTGCCTCTGGTGTTGCTCATGTCAGTGAAAGTTAATAACTGTCGTCAAAGGGGCTTTAAGCAATCAGAATCAAGCATCTTACACAACCGGAAGATCAGTAAGACAGCCGGGTAATAATGCATGATCCCTTACTTAGTGGTGTTTTGACAAAGGAATAAAGAAGCTCCAGGGACACAGACTGCAGAGATAAGATTGATCATCGTTGAGACAATCTGAAACCAATCCTATGGATGTCACAACTCCCATAATTCACCTTGCTGCTAAAGATGGAGAGAGAGGACTCTGTGTTAGACGACACACATGCCCTTCCCTCTCTCTCTCTCTCTCACACACACACACACACACACACACACACACACACACACACACACATGCAGCATGGTCTGACTCACCTGAAGACAAACCCCTTTATTGAGAAGCAGGCGGCCATCTTTGATTAGAAGGAGTGACTCAGCAGACAGTGAACACAAGGGTGTGTGTTTGTGTTTTCATGTGTGTGTGTGTGTCCGTGTCGGCCTGTGATTTCGGCGTGATGAATGAGCGCGTTTGTGTTCATGTGGGAATATGTGAATGTGGGTATAAGAGAAAGAGTGTGTGAGTGTGTGTGTGTGTGTGTCATACCTCATGGTCTGGTATCTCAGAGGATAGATTCTTTCCCAGCACCGCCGCCGTCAGGTAGGTCCAACAACGAGCCGTGTTCGCCAGGTTATAACCTCCTGATGACAAAGAGAAAGACTTAATATTAAACATATGCGGTGACTCAACTTAAGAGTGGTCTTTTATTTGAAACCACAAGCTGCCAAAGTTGTAGATGAAGACCTAAAAATGTTTAAAAGTGAACTGTGTGTGATGGTTTTATTCGATTAAATGAGTTTGAGAAGAATTTGACACGAGGAAAAAAATCAATAAAAGGACAAGAAGCACGAAATAAAGGGGGATGAAACAGAGTGAAAGTATGTGGGGCAGAGAGGGAGCGAGGGAAAGAAAGAGAGGTGGGATTGTAGTTGAGTAAAATGGCTTCATTGTGTCACATAAGTAGGAGCTATCATCTGGCCGAGGGCTGAGGGGTCTGGAACAGAGCACAGTGTGTGTTTGTGTGTGAGTAGTGTGTAGTGTGTATAATTGTCTAAGTGGATCAATACATCTCAAAAGAGTACACAAATAAGTTTTTGGTACATCAACCTTTCTTTAGGAGTATTTATATGCACCATTACACTCATACAAAAGGCGTTTTTCGACCGGTGGACCCAGGGTCTAAATTTAGTTCAGTGATAGATAATCTCCCCCCTAAAAAGCCCCTGCTTGGGGGGTAGTACTTTTCAAAGGTCCCGGGACTTTTGGTTTGCAGGGCCTGCAATGCTGAACGTGTCTGATTGGTAGATTAACCGCAGTGTTTTTATTCCGCCCGCCGTCCACAATAACATCACACACATCTGTGATTCACTTGATTTCTCCTTCTTTCATTAGTTTTTATTTGCATGACACGGCTTTTTGAGTTCAAAAGGATTTTAAAGCCGTGTTGAAACGTCTTTGCTACTCGCGCTTATCTCCTCTCACGTGTTGATTCATTCATTGCTTTTTCCATGTTTTTAACCACAGGCGCAAAATTTTCACTTTTTTCATGTTTTTCAAATTTTGGAGCACAATTTCAAATTTCAGGAAAATGTATTTTTTTGACAGGCTCCGGGTCAACTTTTTTATTCAAAAATAAATTTTTCAATTTTTTTTTTGTCGAATTCATTTTTTTCAAAAAAAAATTCAAAACTTTTTTTTCAAAACTTTTTTTTCAAAACTTTTTTTTCAAAACTTTTTTTTCAAAAAACTTTTTTTCAAATTTTTTTCTTCCAATTTTTTTTTCAACATTTTTTGTAATTTTCTATTTTATTTATTTTATTTTTTTGTCAAATTTTTCCAAAAACCATTCCCAGTCATTGTTTGTCCATCTGTGATTCCCTTGATTTCTCTTTCTTTCATTAGTTTTTATTTGTTCTATCTTTTTTGTATGTGTGTGTACTTTTCAAAAGAAGAAGCTGTGATTCTCTTGATTTAGCAGCTTGTAACAGTAGTCTTCTCTCAGCCCACCGTGAATGCGTCTCTCCTCCCGGTGTTCGGGTTTTAAAAGTGACCCTGTAAACTGGAGACCTTCAGCTGAACGTGTCAGTGTTTGTGGAGTTTACACAGCTGTTGAAACACAGAGGGAGTTCCTGGGAATGCAATCTAGTTTCGTTTTTTATTATGATTTCAAAATATCCTCATCAGATATTTAATGATCTTCTTAAGACGTTTATGAGGGATGCATCCAGCTGAGAGTCTCCAGTTAACAGGGTCGCGGTTTAAACCAAAACACCAGCCGATCTCTGCCACGGCTTTTTGAGTTCAAAAGGATTTTAAAGCCGTGTTGAAACGTCTTTGCGACTCGCACTTATCTCCTCTCATGCCATTCATTCATTGCTTTTTCCATGTTTTTAACCGCAGGCGCAAAATTTTCACTTTTTTCATGTTTTTCTAAATTTGGAGCACAATTTTTTTTCTTTTCAATTTTTTTTGTCAAATTCATTAATTAAAAAAAAAAATTCAAAACTTTTTTTTCAAAACTTTTTTTTCAAAACTTTTTTTTCAAAACTTTTTTTTCAAAACTTTTTTTTCAAAACTTTTTTCAGAACTTTTTTTTCAAAACTTTTTTTTTCAAAAACTTTTTTTTCACATTTTTTTCTTCCAATTTTTTTTCAAAACTTTATAATTCAAAATTGTTTCTTCCAATTTTTTTTAAATTTTTTATGATTTTTTTTATTTTTTGTCAAATTTTTCCAAAAACCATTCCCAGTCATTGTTTGTCCATCTGTGATTCACTTGATTTCTCTTTCTTTCATTAGTTTTTATTCTGGGAGGCTAAAAGACCCAAGAACTCTTGGTCAAAATGCACCAACAAACACAACATATTTGTTCACACAAAAACAAACAGCAGGAATAGTAAACACACACTCATAGCATACCTCCTCCCAGCAGCAGTGTAGGTAGCTGCCAACCCAAGACATACTGCAGACACTTAGCCACTCCCACAGGCGTCATATTGAAGGAGCACATGGGGTCGCCCGCCATGGTGTCGGCACCCAGCTGCATGACAATCGCCTCCGGGTTGAACTGCGCCCGCACTTCCTGCATCACGCTGCAAAACGAGACACGAAAGAAAAAGACATTTTGTTTTGGTGAAACCTGACTCCCATCTGCTCTGTTGAGATTGATGCGTCGTGCATAGAAGTCTTGCATATCGGAGTGGATCCAGCGGAAGTTAACACATTGCCTAGAATAGAAACCTATCAGATCTGGTGCTGTGACGGATCAGAGACAGACCGGACACAGATCCAGTGGAATTTGGCCGTCACACTACAGAGACACTGACACTAGAATTTCAAACATAAGCGCCTTGACCCCTGGTTTGCATTTTTTGACCTGGAAAATCCAAAGTTAAGGCCTTCATGTTGGGAACAATCCTCTGCTGGAGGGTGCTTCATAAAATGCTGAGACTGCATTAGCTCCAAGGCTCTGCTCTATGGATGACCCTGACTTCTGATCTCTGGGAGGGGAGCAGGCAAGAGAAGGAAAATACAGCTTTATTCCCAGGGATCTTTGAGAGAAACTCCCCCTTTAGAACTTCCTCTGAGCTGTGCAAGGGTTTCCTTATACTTAGCTCGGAGTGTGTGAGTATGAGTTGGTCATACCTGGTGAAAATCTGGTAGTATCTGTCATCCTTGATGCCATCCTCCAGCGGGACATTCACGGCGTACCATCGGCCTTTACCCAGACCCGTGTCACCGAGGTCCCCCGTGCCTGAACATACACATACACTCTGTTTAACTGTCTCATAAAGAAGTCAGATAATTGGACATTTGCAAAGACAGACCTGGGAAGAATCCAGGGGAAAACTTGTGCAGAGAGACCGTCATGACTTTGGATGTGAAGCTGAAGGCGTCTTCCACACCTGCAGAGAGAGGAGGAGCGTTCATGAGTGTGACATCTGTGCTCCTCATGATGATGTTTTGCAACCTGTGCACAAGACTCTTAGAGAATGATGTCTGAGTTTTGGTCTCACTGTGGTCCTTTTGAAGTAACATAACTTCATTGTCCTGTCACACCTTGATGATTTGGCCAGCGTTTTCCCCAAGAACCCCTTTACTCAAAGCGTCACATCAGAGCCAGACTCAGGTTTACACGTAAACATTTGAAAGGTAAAGATGAGTTTGGGAAGTCCATCTTTTGGTCTGATGGAACTGTTTGGGCTCATGGAGGTTCTGTGGGTCTGTTTTGCAGCCTCAGGCACAGGGAGCCTTGTTCGGGTGGATGGCGTCATGAAAAAAGAAAGTTATGTTGACATTTTGAGGGATAATTTGAAGATATCTGCTCTTAGTCTAGGCGTAGGTTGGCGCTGGGTCTTTCAGCAAGACAGTGACCCAAAGCATACGTTGAAAGTGGTCCAACAGTTCTTAAAGGAAACCTAAACCAAGGTCCTGGAGTGGCCTGCACAGAGCCCAGATCTCAATCCCATGGAGAATCTGTGGCGGGTGCTCAAAGTGAATGTCCATGCTCAGAAACCATGTACTTTGGACCAGCTGGAACAATTTTCATTGGAAGAATGGGTAAAAACTTCAAGAGACATGTGCTGACCTTGTGAAGAACTACTTGAAGAGGTTGTTGTCAGGTGTGGCTCAGAAAGGGTGAACTATTGACTACTTAGGGCCAGGGGGCTAATAATTGTGGACGTGTCATTTTTAGCTTTTCTTGTTTCAATTCATTGCATCATTAAAATATCAGAATCAAACATAGTGAACATTTTGACTTTGTTATTTTGGAAACAAATAAACTATAAACACTTGTTTTTAACGGTCATTTTTCATGTAGAAATCAAGGGTTTCATCTGATTTCACAATGGGGGGCTAATAAATTTAACATTTTCAATGGGACTTTGTTGGAGGGAGAGGGGCTCTTTTAATTTAACATTTTCAATGGAACTTTTTTGGAGGGAGAGGGGCTCTTTTAATTTAACATTTTGAATGGCACTTTTTTGGAGGGAGAGGGGCTCTTTTAATTTAACATTTTCAATGGGACTTTGTTGGAGGGAGAGGGGCTCTTTTAATTTAACATTTTGAACGGGACTTTTTTGGATGGAGAGGGGCTCTTATAATTTAACATTTTGAATGGGACTTTGTTGGAGGGAGAGGGGCTCTTTTAATTTAACATTTTGAATGGGACTTTGTTGGAGGGAGAGGGGCTCTTTTAATTTAACATTTTGAATGGGACTTTTTTGGAGGGAGAGCAGCTCTTTAAATTTAACATTTTGAATGGGACTTTGTTGGATGGAAGGGGGGCTCTTTTAATTTAACATCTTGAATGGGACTTTTTTGGATGGAGAGGGGCTTTTTAAATTTAACATTTTGAATGGGACTTTTTTGAAAGGGAGAGCGGCTCTTTTAATTTAACATTTTGAACAGGACTTTGTTGGAGGGAGAGGGGCTCTTTTAATTTAACATTTTGAATGGGACTTTTTTGGAGGTAGAGCAGCTCTTTTAATTTAACATTTTGAATGGGACTTTGTTGGAGGGAGAGGGGCTCTTTTAATTTAACATTTTGAATGGAACTTTGTTGGATGGAAGGGGGGCTCTTTTAATTTAACATTTTGAATGGGACCTTTTTGGAGGGAGAGCAGTTCTTTTAATTTAACATTTTGAATGGGACTTTGTTGGAGGGAGAGGGGCTCTTTTAATTTAACATTTTGAACAGGACTTTTTTGGATGGAGAGCAGCTCTTTTAATTTAACATTTTGAATGGGACTTTGTTGGAGGGAGAGCGGCTCTTTTAATTTAACATTTTCAATGGAACTTTTTTGGAGGGAGAGCAGCTCTTTTAATTTAACATTTTGAATGGAACTTTTTTGGAGGGAGAGGGGCTCTTTTAATTTAACATTTTGAATGGGACTTTGTTGGATGGAGAGGGGGGCTCTTTTAATTTAACATTTTGAATGGGACTTTGTTGGATGGAAGGGGGGCTCTTTTAATTTAACATTTTGAATGGGACTTTTTTGGAGGGAGAGCAGCTCTTTTAATTTAACATTTCGAATGGGACTTTGTTGGATGGAAGGGGGGCTCTTTTAATTTAACATTTTGAATAGAACTTTTTTGGATGGAGAGGGGCTCTCTTAATTTAACATTTTGAATGGGACTTTGTTGGAGGGAGAGGGGCTCTTTTAATTTAACATTTTGAATGGGACTTTGTTGGAGGGAGAGGGGCTCTTTTAATTTAACATTTTGAATGGGACTTTGTTCGATGGAAGGGGGGCTCTTTTAATTTAACATTTTGAATGGGACTTTTTTGGAGGGAGAGCAGCTCTTTTAATTTAACATTTTGAATGGGACTTTGTTGGATGGAAGGGGGGCTCTTTTAATTTAACATTTTGAATGGGACTTTGTTGGAGGGAGAGGGGCTCTTTTAATTTAACTTTTTGAATGGGACTTTGTTGGAGGGAGAGGGGCTCTTATAATTTAACATTTTGAATGGGACTTTGTTGGAGGGAGAGGGGCTCTTTTAATTCAACATTTTGAATGGGACTTTTTTGGAGGGAGAGCGGCTCTTTTAATTTAACATTTTGAATGGGACTGTGTTGGAGGGAGAGCGTCTCTTTTAATTTAACATTTTGAATGGGACTTTTTTGGAGGGAGAGCAGCTCTTTTAATTTACCATTTTGAATGGGACTTTGTTGGAGGGAGAGGGGCTCTTTTAATTTAACATTTTGAATGGGACTTTTTTGGAGGGAGAGCGGCTCTTTTCATTTAACATTTTGAATGGGACTTTGTGGGGTTTGCATTTTTGTTAATTTTTGAATGGGTTGGGTCGGGGGGATGAGTAATATTAACTCAACATTCATGTTTTTGTTCTTCAATGAAAGAATTGTTGTTCAATAAAATATTAAACACTTGATCAAGTTCTACTTAAAAATAAATCTGTTTTAATCGTATTATTTTGGATGGATGTCTGCTTATAACAAAACAAATATTTATGCTTAGATATGATACCTTTCCATTCAATAACCCTCAATTCCCAGTTAATTCCCAATGGAAAGTTTCCAAAATTCCCCAGCTGAACTTCCCATGGAATTTTACCGGACGCTTTCTGGAAATTTACTGGAAGTTTTCCACCCCTTTGCAACTCTACTTATGCCCAACTATAGTCCACTTGTGCAAAGCAGGCGAAAGCGTAATAACGCAGACGAAGTGTGACCAGCATGCTCTTAACTTATACAAAGCTTACCTATAACTTACGTGACGTACACCAGCGTACTCGCCAAATTTCTTATACGCCGGCATACGCTGGCTAAATCCTCAAGGTGTGACAGGGCCCTAAATTCAGCCCGTTGTTTGAGGTCATCGTTTGTGTGTGTGTACCGTCTCCATGATGAAGGTCAACGTCTACGTAGAGGACTCTCTCGTATTTCTCCCGCAGTCTGAGGATTCCCAACACGGCGTCGTTCACGTAACAGAAACCTGACGCCTCGTCTCTTTAAGAAAGGAGGGAAGAAAAGATGTGAAGTTTGGTACTCTGACAACGCCACACCATCACAAATATAGATCACGGAGCTTACTTCTTTGCGTGGTGCCACCCTCCCGCCCAGTTGATGGCAACATCACACTTTTGGTCATTCAAACTCTGAGCTCCTGTCAGTGTGGCGCCCCCTACTGCTGCTGCGTAGTCATATATCCCCTCCACCACCGGGCAGTCGTAACCTGGAATCAGAGGTGCAACGCTGACATAAAACAGAGCTGCTGTGCACCATACGGGGGTACATGGAGAGAGTGAAGGAGCAGCAATGACAGTGCATGAAGTTTGTTTCTGTTTTTGAGACAACTGAGGAGCTGGGAGTCAAATAATCAGTGTGAGAAGAAAGGGGGAAAGAGAATGGACTCAATCGATGGAAACTAAACAATAGAGTGTGTCATAGGATAAACTGGAAGAGGAGAGGTGGCAGAGAGGAGCAGGAAAAGGTGGAACACTTAGAGCAACACGAACCAGAGAGGTGTGCAGAACAAAAGCAGGAAGGGATGAGTCAAGGGTGAGAAGAAGAGCAAAGATGGATGCAGGGAGGGGGGAAGGGGGGAGGAACAAGGGAGCTAGATGAGGAAATGAAAACAAAGGAAGGTGAAGTTGGGGATAAGTGTATAGCCAGAAATGTAAACCTCCAAGAAGCATGAACTTTGAGAAATCTCACCCAAGAAAAACAAACCCATGTGGACTTTTGAGAAGTCCCACCCAGCTGAGAAGACGTGGAGGTCATCTCAGGGTTCAGATAATCTCATATTTCTCTCATTTAAATCAAAGTAAACAAACACAAAAACAAGAACAGCAATGTTTTGATGCATTTAAGTAGATTGAAAACCTCTGCAGGGCTGTGTATTCATGGGACGCACATTATCATCTTGTGTTATGGCGCCCTCTGCTGACTTACAGACACAAGAACACTTTCTCCAGCTGTTTGACTGGATCCTTAAATACATAGAGGTTACATGTACTAACAACATATTACACACTTTAATTAAGTTGAAAAATATATTTTAAAAAAGAGGCAAATCTTGGTTGTTTGTACCCAGGCCATAGTCAGTTGACTGCGGGTCGTCGTTGTCTCCGTCCTGGCTGATCTTGTGAAGATGCTCCAGGTACGAGTCTGTGTGGAATTTAGCCATTTCCTCTATGGTGGCCATGATGGGTTTAGTAATGCTGGGGGGAAAAGAAGGGGGGGGGACGATATAAATCACACATGAGAGGGTAAATAAAGAACTGCATGTGACTACAGGTGATTGAAAAACAACAGGGATTGTGGGTTGTATGACATTGCTAATATGCTGGTGCTCCCAGCCCAGCTCTAGCTAGACTCTTCTCCTCTGTTGTTCCCAACTGGTGGAATGAATTACCTAACTCCTTACGATCCGCAGAGTCCCTTTCTACTTTCAAGAGATGTGTGAAGACTCAACTGTTCAGGGAACACTTTGGCACTTAACCTGACCCGTCTCCTCTTTGTCCTCAGGGGTAGAATGAATCAGAAGGTCTAAAACCCAGCTCCTATTGAATATTTAGCACTGAATATTGAATATTGTTGACTTGAGTTATTTGTTGTGATTAGCTGCGGCTACATTATCTTTAAAAACAACGACAACAAAAAACCTGGCACTTCTTCTGGCACTAGATGGCAGAACCTGTGGCCAATCAACTTGAAGCACTTTGTTGCACTTAGGAAGGTTTTCCGCTCCAGTCTAAATTCTTGCTTGTGTTGTACGTTGCTTTGGACAAAAACATCTGCTAAATGAAATTGTAGAATTATATATATATATATATATTTATTTGCTTTTATTTTTTTGCGAGCGAGCGAGGGGTCTACGGTCTTAAAAGTGTTACGGTCTCGGCCATTAGGTCACACATTTGTAATGTGTAGGTATGTTTTAGGCATGTTAAATCTGAAATAAAAACACATATACAAGTAGTCATGTCTCCTTGTATTAATTTGTCCACCTGTTATTGACATAATGCGCAAATATAGATATTCGAATGGTTCTAACCTATGGGGTTTTTTTTAGAGCAAATATTCAAATTTTTCAAAATTTTGGAGCAATTTTGACAGCCCTAGTGCACAATATAATTATCTTGAGTGCATACGATACTAACTTGTGCCCTCAAGATAGTTATATTGTAGGCCCAAGATAATAACTTGTGCTCTCAAGGTAATAACTTGTATGCACGTAAGATAATTATATTGTGCCCTCAAGATAATTATATTGTGCCCTCAAGATAGTTATAGTGTGCCCTCAAGATAATTATATTGTGCCCTCAAGATAGTTATATTGTGCCCTCAAGATAGTTATATTGTGCCCTCAAGATAGTTATAGTGTGCCCTCAAGATAGTTATAGTGTGCCCTCAAGATAGTTATAGTGTGCCCTCAAGATAATTATAGTGTGCCCGCAAGATAGTTATAGTGTGCCCCCTCAAGATAGTTATAGTATGCCCTCAAGATAGTTATAGTGTGCCCTCAAGATAGTTATAGTACGCCCTCAAGATAATTATATTGTGCCCTCAAGATAATTATATTGTGCCCTCAAGATAGTTATAGTATGCCCTCAAGATAGTTACAGTGTGCCCTCAAGATAGTTATAGTGTGCCCTCAAGATAGTTATAGTGTGCCCTCAAGATAGTTATAGTGTGCCCTCAAGATAGTTATATTGTGCCCTCAAGATAGTTATAGTGTGCCCGCAAGATAGTTATAGTGTGCCCTCAAGATAATTATATTGTGCCCTCAAGATAGTTATATTGTGCCCTCAAGATAGTTATAGTGTGCCCGCAAGATAGTTATAGTGTGCCCTCAAGATAGTTATATTGTGCCCTCAAGATAGTTATATTGTGCGCACAAGATAATAACTTGTGCAAGCAAGATAATTATTTTGTGCACAAGATAATAACTTGTTTCTAAAGATAAGTATAGTTTGCCCTCAAGATAATTACATTGTGCCCTCAGTATTATATTGTGGGCACAATATAATTGTCTTGTGCCCTCAAGATAATTATATTGTGCCCTCAGGATAATAACTTGTGCCCTCAGGATAATAACTTGTGCCCTCAAGATAATAACTTGTGCCCTCAGGATAATAACTTGTGCCCTCCAGATATTAACTTTTAAGCAAAAGATAATAAATTTAGCCCTCAGTATTATATTGTGGGCCCAAGATAATAACTTGTGCTCTCAAGGTAATATTGTGCATACAAGATCATAAGTTGTGCGCACAAGATTATTCTATTGTGCGAACAAGATAATAACTTGTGCCCTCAAGATAATTATATTGTGCCCTCAGTATTATACTGTGCACCCAATATAATTGTCATGTGCCCTCAAGATAAATATATCTTGTCTAAACAAGATTGTAACTTATGCCCTCAAGATAGTTATATTGTGTGCACAAGATAATAACCTGTGCCCTCAAGATAATAACTTGTGCCAGCAAGATTATTATTTTGGTCACATAAGATAATTATTTTGTGCACAAGATAACTTGTTCCCTAAGTATATTGTGCAAACAAGATAATAACTTGTGCTCTCAAGATAAGTATGTTTGAGCATAAGATAATAACTTGGGCCCTCAAGATAGTTATATAGTGCTCACAAGATTATAACTTGTGCCCTCAAGATAGTTATATAGTGCGCACAAGATAATAACTTGTGCCCTCTAGTTAATTGTCTTGTGTGCACAAGTGTCTTTGTTTATACTCCTGCTGCTGTATTCTGTATTAACTGCAATAACTGGCACCATCTGTCTCCACCACTCACCTCATGTGTTCCAGAAGTCCATAGGCTTCTATGAGTGAGTGCACCATACTTGCCTGGAAATGAAAACAATGGGATGAACACAGACTGAACGATGACAACAACCAAGCAGCAGAGCCAGTCCAGACTCAAAAACCAGGTCCTCATCCAGTCTCTCACTCACCCGGTTCGGCACTTTGGATAGACTGTCACAGGTCTCGATGTACTCCGGGCTGTACACGTACGCCACTCTCCGTTTACGGCAGCTGTCATCGTCGCTGTCTCCCTGGCAACTCATTTACAGCAGACAGACTGAGTTCAAAACTGAGAAAAGAGCGAATAACAGAGAATTCACTGAGAAGAGGTGAGAGCAGTCTGCTGTCGAGTCCGGTGTTACACCGTCAACAGTCCCCCTTTCAAAACTCGGTTCCGGGCTGGTTTTCCTCCGCTTTGAAAGAGTGTTGTCTACATTTATACTGAGATAATTTAATGTCAATCTTGTGTAGAATATAAATATAATAATAATAATATAATTTGGACTTTTGTTGTTCAGAGTCCACAAAGAAATGATGTGTAACGGTTGAAAACATCGCACCGAACGTTCCTGCGCGCGGACGTTTTTCGAAGGTGTAACGCAGGCGGAGCGAAATGCATTCTGGGAGTTGTAGTAAAACGCAGGTCTCTCGCACAGCAAGAAGTTAACGTTGAGGTCCAGAGGTTGGCGCTGTTGCCTCACAGCAAGAAGTTTACTGGTTCGTGTCCCCCAGCAAGGCAGGTGTAGAGTGAGCATGGTATTAGGGGGTATAAGTGAGTATTAGGTGGTATTAGGGGTATACAGGGGTATACCCATAGACTGTAAAAAATATACCATGGTATAAGGGGGTATAAGGTGGTATACAGAGGTATACGATGGTATAAGGGGATATACGTTGAAATAAGGGGGTTTAAGGTGGTATAAGGGGGTATATGTTGGTATAAGGGGGTATAAGGGGGGATAAGGGGGTATATGGTGGTATAATGGGATATACGGGGGTATAAGGGGATATAAGGGTGTATAAGGTGGTATATGGTGGTATAAGGGTGTTTAAGGTGGTATATGGTGATGTAAGGTGGTATAAGAGGGTTTAAGGGGGTAGAAGGGTGTTTAAGGTGGTAAAAGGTGGTATAAGAGGGTTTAAGGTGGTATAAGGGGGTTTAAGGTGGTACAAGGGGGTTTAAGGTGGTTTAAGGGGGTTTAA
The DNA here is from genome assembly GCF_009762535.1 of Notolabrus celidotus. Lineage (NCBI taxonomy): Eukaryota > Metazoa > Chordata > Actinopteri > Labriformes > Labridae > Notolabrus > Notolabrus celidotus. The sequence goes on from NC_048294.1 coordinate 4,215,650, forward strand.
GGTGGTATAAGGTGATATAAGGGGGTTTAAGGTGGTATAAGGTGATATAAGGGGGTTTAAGGTGGCATAAGGTGGTATAAGGGGGTTTAAGGTGGTATAAGGTGATATAAGGGGGTTTAAGGTGGTATAAGGTGATATAAGGGGGTTTAAGGTGGTATAAGGTGGTTTAAGGTGGTATAAGGTGGTATAAGGGGGTTTAAGGTGGTATAAGGGGTTTAAGGTGGTATAAGGTGATATAAGGGGGTTTAAGGTGGTATAAGGGGGTTTAAGGTGGTATACGGTGGTATAAGAGGGTTTAAGGGTGGTACAAGGGGGTTTAAGGTGGTATAAGGTGATATAAGGGGGTTTAAGGTGGTATAAGGGGGTTTAAGGTGGTATAAGGTGGTATAAGAGGGTTTAAGGGTGGTACAAGGGGGTTTAAGGTGATATAAGGTGGCCTAAGGTGTTATAAGGAGATGTAAAATTCTTTATACACAAAAATAGACTTTTAAAGTCATCCCCTTATACCTCCTTATACCGTCTTATACACCACCTTATATCCCCTTATACTACCTTATACCACCTTATACCATCTTGTACCCCCTTATACCACCGTATATCCCCTAACACTACCTTATACCCCCTTGTACCCCCTTATAACACCTTATATCCCCTTCTACCCCCCTTATATCACCTTACACCATCTTCTACCCCCTTACACTACCTTATACCCCCTTATATCACCTTATACCTCCTTAAACCCCCCTTATACCCCCTATTCCATCTTATACCCCTTTTTACTACCTTATAAGTTTTGTGAATTTTTGGCGAGCTGTTTTTTTTTTTCTTTTTGGCGTCTGTCATTCCACCTCCTTCTTGCCACAGTGCCCGCAGCCATTTGTGCGTAACACTGTGCCAGTTTCCGCCTGCCTTTTTAAACGTGCTAAATATAGACGCAAAAAGACCGACTGCAAACAGTTGCAGGTTTGATAAATCACATTGCGGGTGCTAAATGATTACATTTGCATCTCCTCCTCCCAGTGTTTTGCACGTTCTGATAATCTGCATGTGTTCTGCACATTCATGACGGCAAACATGTTAAATGGATTGCACGTGCTGTTTTGCTCATTTGACAGACGCAATCCTCGGTGCACCCGGTCAGTAAATCAGCTTTGAGCGCTCTATCAAGTTTTCACATGTTTTTATACACGCAAACCTTTAGTACATCGGGCCCTAAGTGTTGGGATTAAATCTATCATGTTAGGCAATACATTTCTCCAAACTGGTATAACGCTTTTGAATGCCAAAGCTGCAGGCTAACCCAAAGGCATCAAGATAAACATGTTTGAAGGAATGCTTCTTGGACTGGAATGATGCAGAGCAGTGGCATAAACAGGCAAATTTAAGAACATGGAACAGCAGTTCATTGGAAGGTGTGGCACAGTGAGTGAGGCTAAGTATTTGGCAAAAGGTGATTGAAAGTGAGGAGGAGGCGAAGTAAGCACGGTAGGAAAATGGCTCATTTCCAGTTTCTGTGTGGCGTAGCTGTGACAATCATCCTCTCAGCCAACGCCAAGAAAGGCTTTTCACATATTAGACTTAAAGTGACGTGAGGGCACTTGGGTGGGGATCGGGTTGGGGGCAGGGTCAAAATATCAGAAACAGTACCCCTCTCCTTAAGGGACGGATACCAGACGACCCAGCAAAACAAAAACCTTGGGAACCTGGAGCATGAGTCGGTTTGAGAGCCGACGGGGAACCGGAAACTGGTGTCGACAGGACCTCCAAGCGAGGAACAGGTATCAGGCGATATACTGCCAGAACAGTTAGCAGGGTAGAGGCCCTGATTACCACGTCTCCTTTTGAGGCCAGGGAAGATGGCCAAACGAGTCCCCAGCTTAGGGGACTGTTGGAGGTCAGAAAAACCTCTTGCTTCTGTAGAATCTTACAAATCAAAATTCTGGAGGAAACTCTTCTCTTGGGTTCATTCTTCGGCCTTGTTGGGTCGTGTTCCCCGTGCCATTCAATCAATCAACCTTTATTTGTATAGCGCCAAATGACAACAAACGTTATCTCAAGACGCTTTTACAAACATAGGAGGTCTAGACCACTCTATGTCAAATTATGAACAGAGACCCAACTTCAAGACAGGGTAAGACTCAGTCTGACCCCACCTTAATTCATCATGAGCATTGCACATCGCAGTATTTAGCCAGTTACAGTGGCGAGGAAAAACTTCCTTTTAACAGGCAGAAACCTCCAACAGAACCAGACTCATGTTAGACAGCCATCATGCCTCGACCGAGTTGGGTCTTGAAATAGGGATTACCTTCTCCTGCTCCCCGTGATACCCATTTATGGAAGTTTTAAACCTTTTATTTCAATTCTGCACGAGTCCTCCTTCAAGTTTTACAGAGAAACTGTACACACACAAGCTTTCAGAAAGTCCAGGAAGGAGGGAAACACAAGAGATTTATTATTTGTCTACTCAGTTTTATTGATATCTATCTATTTGCTATTCTAATACTCCAGGTAAGAAAAGAAAACACCCAGGGAACAAATCTGACACAACTCATTCAATCCTTGAGGTCCTTTAAGACCTCATGGTGGGAATTTAACCTCGACTGACTGATCTTAAGTGGACATATGAGCATAATGAGCCTGAGGCGTCTGAGCACAAAGGCGGTACACAGGCATCAAGACAATCATGTTTGACTTGATTTTGGTATGGTATGAATCTGACACACAGGTTGGTAAACAGAAGAATGTGTTATGTGACTTTTAATGAGTGGTTGGATACTGTGGGCGAGACCTAGTATTTGTCAAGAGATATTAAAAGTTGAGGACAAAGTAAAGTGGACACAGTTGAAAAATGGCTCTCTACAAACTCCTGTGTGGTGTGACCGTGCTCATCATCCTCTCACCTAATGGTAAGACAGACAGCTTGATGATTCTATTCCTGATATGATGTTTATCATGTCATTTTCTGTAGCTCACATCAGGAGTGGAAGTGGAGGAAGTCTGTTAGGTGGATGTCAGAACACATGGGTTGAAGATTGTAGCTCTTAAAGGTGCAGTGTGTCGTAGTTAGCAGCGTTAAGCAGAATACAGCCATCATTTTGTCTTGTTAACTTTGAATGAGCTTTTATATCTACATAGGAGCAAGTCCTCTTCCACAGAGGCTGCTATCCTGCAACACAATGTTTCTGAGTCCTTGACATGACGTGTATATTTTTGTGTCTGAATCCATTATTTTCTTGTTATTTTTAAGACATACATCAATTGATTCTATAAAATCTGCTTATTTTAAATACAATTTCAGTAAATTCAAATATTGAGATTTATTTTATTTTGAAGTCTCTGAAACCCTGAAAATGTCAGGTGGCACAGCCGTCAGAGCAAGTGAACTGACTTAAAACACTATAAAAAAGGTATTTTAAGAATATACATATACAAGCTTTGAAATAAACATCATTTCATAAATATCAACAGTTTAAAGGCAACTTTTGTCCGGTAATTTGCATGTTCTCAAATGTCAGGGTGGCACCACCGTACTCATGGATCTTTTATTTTGAAAGTAAGTAATTACAATGGACTTCAACATATTAAATAATTCAGAGGACCCCTACTTATTGTCGTGGCTGAGTTAAAAGGTTTGTAGATGTCTCTTAAATAATAATAGAAAAGCTTTTATCAACTTATAGGTGGAGGATAACAACTTCCATGCCAGGTGGTACAACCAACCTAAAACTGTAAAATTTATATTTTATACCTGGCCAATAAAATGCAAAAATCCTAATATATTGTAAATAAAAAATGTACTCACAAAATAAAAACGTGTAAAGCACTGTAACCACTCTAAGGGATACTTATTAAAAGTTTCAGTTAGAATAAATGATAGGAAAGTACATGGTGGTTGGGCCACCTGACATTTTTTGGGTGTTCAAATTAAGAAAAGGGTAAAAAAACAAAACTATTGAAACACTTAAAAAAGCTTTTTAACGTGCAAGCTTTGTTAGAACACATTACTCCAACAAAAAAATATGCATTGCGACCATTCTGGAAATACTTTTTTTTTTAAACTTTTTTTGAGGCTTATTTGTCAACGACCCTTCTACGGTCGCACAGAACAGACAAACTAGAAGGGACATACAGTTGAGGTCAAAATTATTAGCCCCCCTTGTGAAATCAGATAAAACCCTTGATTTCTCCATGAAAATGACAATTAAAAACAAGTGTGTATAGTTTATGTTTTTCCAAAATAACAAAGACAAATATTCACTATGTTTGATTTGGATATTTTATCGATGCAATGAATTGAAACAAGAAAAGGTGAAAATGACACGTCCAAAATTATTAGCCCCCTGGCCATTAGTAGTCAATAGTGCACCCGTTCTGAGCCACACCTGACAACAACCTCTTCAAGTAGTTCTTTACAAGGTTGTCACATGTCTCTGGAGGGATTTTGGCCCATTTTTCCAATGCAAATTGTTCCAGCTTCCCCCTTATTATGAGCCTCCATTATCTTCTTTCTGAGTTGAAGACTGATTTCCATTGTCTTTGGCATGGTGAGTAAGAGTAGTCTCTCTCAATAACATGTTCAACTGCCCTGATTGGAGTCCCTTAAGTAAATCTCAATGCTGTTTGAATGCTCAGGTGTTGTTAGGAAGCCAATTGACCGACAGGTGTTGTTAGGAAACAAACTGACTGCTCAGGTGTGTTTTAAAAGTAAAAATTCACAGGGGGGCTAATAATTTTGACCACCCCTTTTTTCACTATATTTGATATAAAGTTATCCTAAAAATGTATTTTACATTCCAAAATGTACCAAAGCTACTAAAGAACACTGGTGAATGTTTGCTTATATCAAGTTTTATCAATGATTCAAACATTGGGCAGAATTTAAGGAAAATGTTCCAGAATTCCTGGGGGGCTAATCATTTTGACCTCAAGTGTATGTGTTTATGTATTCAGAGGGCGATCAACGGAAATACATGGTTGGAAAATGAAGAAGAGGGTGGTTATTGTTGTGCTCAAAAGAATTTGTAATGAAGTTTTTGAAAAATAAAGGATTATACTTAGCATGCATCATTGGAGCTTTTTGTCCTTAATGGCCACCATTGCTTCTGCTACTTTTGTCACATGCTAGCTGCATTTGGTCGTATTTTAAAGCTGTTTTTTGCCAGTCAAATAGAAGTTTTTCATGACTTTGTATCTTATTATTGGGAGGCACATCAGTGCTGTTCGGTCCTTTTGTAAAAAGAAATAAGGACTCCCTGTGATTAAAGTGACCTAGCTAGGGATGCACTGATCCCACTTTTTAGGTCCCCATACCGATATCGATACCTGGGCTTTGGTATCTGCCGATACCGATACTAGCTGATCCGATCCCGGTACTGATTTAACAATTTCTATTCCTTAATGTGAGGATAGAATCATGTTTTGGCAACTTCAGGCTTTTCTGACTTTGTAAACCAAAATAAAGTAAACATTTTTAAACTGACAGTATCATTATTCAAGAGATTATAAATGTGTACCAGCAGTCTGGTGAGTCAATCTTCATAACCAACAGATGTTGTAAACACAGAAAAGCATAGAACTGAGATGAATAGATCTGCCGTATGGATCGGCACTATATATCGGCCCCTTGTCACCGATATCCGATCTAGCTTTTTGAGTCCGATCTAGCCGATGTCCGATGCCAGGATCGGATTGGTGCATCCCTAGACCTAGCTAAAACACAAGACAGTGTAAACATCATAAAATTGTTCTTTTGCTGCCATGGAAGCAGTCTTATATGCAAAAGGCTATCACCACTTTAGGCACAGGTAAACTAAAAGGGTGACAGAGTCTACATTCGAGTCACCTTGTTGACTTTGCGATACATTCTTGGGAGGTCAATTCATTTGTGCTGAAAACAATGCGCAGTGAGTTCTTCAGCCAAGGTGTGTCAGTTTATTTGGAAATGATACGTCGGCATCATCAGAACTGAATCTGAAAGCCAGCGCAGACCGTGTTGTCCCTTTGTTAAATAAAATGCTTCCTGTGTTTTTTTGTATTCTCAGGGTGTGACTCAGAACCGTCAGGTAAGCATGCATCAAAACAATTTCTACACATTTTTCATTTTTTAGATTTATTAATAAAACTGAGAATGACTCCAGTTTAATTGAAAGGTTAACTCAAATGCTACAAGCGCTATGTTGCACGTTTTTAAAGTTCACATCTTTTCTCTTCAGGCTGTGGCAGAGTGATTGAAGGGCACAATTATCAAGAATCTTGGCCTTGGCACGCCGTTATTACCCATGAGGACGGCAGCCAGTGCTCAGGGTCCCTAATTAACCCTGGCATAGTGCTGACAAGTTACGACTGTGGATCTGAGTGACTGACTATTTATGTATCTTTTTTATTTTTGTTTTTCTGCTTGTTAGCTTGCAATGTGATACCATAGGGAAATATAGGACTTGTCTATATCTGGTGTTAACAATGTCCAAGGTGATCGGATTATAAGTGAACAGCCTTTATTCTGGTTTGTACTTCTGTCTTGAATCCATGCCATAGACTTCGCTGTACGTCCACGTAGCCCTGTTCCAACGCAGAAGCCTACACATGTAGCCTGACGTGCACCTCCTCCAAAATGTAACTATGCAAATGACGTGGACGGCAAGCCCTGTGATAGGTCCCCTGGGCAGCATCGTATTTCCTGCATTTACAACACCGTACACCTGCCGTACATCCTATCTCCTCCGATGCCCCCTCTCTTTTCTTCTTTGTAACATTCCTGTACGATCAACAGCAACAGTTATCAGCTCCAATTTAATTCTTTCCCTGCAAGCATTTCATGAAAGTTGCCGGCCACCGCCAGCATGAACTGTCATGCTCCTCAAAATGTGTTGTGCTATGAATATGTAAACAATGCATCCATCACATTAAATTCTTCAGTTTTTATACCTAAAACCCATTTTATTCCAACGTTTTCCATTTAATTTTTATCAGCTTTTTAAAATTGGCCATTTTCATCAAAATCACATAACTTTAGACAAAAAATCTGAGAAAAACACGTTTTATACAGATGAGTGTAGTTTGGTCATTTCATGGCAGAAAATGGAAATACATGTTTCTTTTTTTACCCCTCCTTTCTCATAACATCAACCTCATAACTTCATAATATAAATATAATGGAAACAATGTTTCTTAGAGTGTAGTATTGAGTATTATCAGCATAAATGGTAGAATAACAAACTTTACAGCAGTGAGACATCCCCCTTAAAAATGAACTACTCCACATCATACGTGGAGGTCCCATGTCTCCTCTTCACGAACTGATTTGATGTGAAGTGTGTGCTGAGGTCGTCCCTGTCATCACCTTTGCTATTTAGAATAAATAACTGATGTTATGGGTTTTGACCAATCAGAATCAAGTATTTAACACAAGTGTTTGATTGGTAAGATAGCCAGGTGATTACTTTTATTAATACCTACTTGTTGTAGAACTGTTATCTTGGAGGCTGACACAGTCAACATGAATTTCCTTTTTTTTTTTTCTTCAAGAGCGGTTAAAAACATAACTCTGGGACACGTGAACATGTCAGATCCTTCCAGCGACTTCCAGGAATCAAGGACTGTCTTCCTCAACTATTGCAATGACAATTTGACACTTATCACTGGTGTTCCCGACATACTTCCATGTCTTCTGTATCTGTCACAAGCTGTGAATGTTACGGACTCCGTATATCCTATCTGCTTAGCAACAGCCGACATCACTCTCCGCACCGGGATGGAAAGCTGGGTCCCTAGCGGTAAGATCACAGAGTATGAGTACAATGAGAAATATTTCCTAAATATTAGTGGCACACATGTTGTGATAATACTGCATGAATAATAACTCCTCTTTACAGGGTTAGTGTTTTTGTTTGTTATTTTTTCATGTCTCTCAATTATGATCTTGCGTTTGACGTGTTTCTGATTAGGTTCCCCTTCTGGAGGCATTGAGGAAGTACAGGTAATTGGAAACAATAAGTGCTCAATTCCTGGACTTAAGGAGAATGAGATATGTGCTGGACCAATACAGAGCACTGGATCAGATGAACTACTGGGTGCATGTCAGGTGACTACAAGGCTTTGTGTATTTTTGATCTATTATACTGTTCTTTCTTTCATTAAGTGACCTTATTCTCGTTCATCTCAGTCAGTTAAATCTTAATATCCAAAGAGGTATGATTTTTGCAGCTGCAGAACATTTTTGTCTCAGCAAGATAGTTGATTCTGTAAAGATATCCTGTGCTAGCTCAGTAACCGTCATTAATCTCTCTCCACAGGATGGTTCAGGGGCGGCACTGGTGACCCTTATCAATTCTACCTGGACCCAGATTGGCATTGTCAAATCTGGTCAAAGCTGCCCCCGACATAAAAACATCACCTCTTACGTCCGTGTCTCTAGTCTTTTTCGCAACGATATAGCTACCACCACCACAAACAGCGACTTCATGTTTCAAATAAATGACACATCCCCCGACTGTGCATACCCACAATATTGTGACAGTGTATTTGATAGTGGTGTTAGCATGATGACCTCTTCCCCCTTCATCTTACTCTGTGTTTTGGCTCTTTCACTCTACTCCACGTATTGGTAACAGATAAATAAATGCGTGAGAGCACTCAGCTTTAAGTTCTTAGTGTTTAACTCACAGGGTTTCATTAAGCACATTCTCATTTTTATGTGGTAAAAAGGGAAGTAAAATTAATAAACTCAATATATCAAATCAACCATGTGCATCTTTAAATAAACTATAACTTCACATGTTGCTTGATACTATAATCTTCCTGACATCTTTGGTGCAAGGTTTTCAGCGTGGGTGGAGGTCATATATGTGTCATATATTGCTATGAAATGTTAGAGGCCTGTCAGAGCACTGGAGACAAATGTTGGCCTTCTCACTAAATATACTGTTGGTTTCTCAGAGTTTATAATGTGTATTTTATTTTGAGAGTTGATCACATGTTCAGGTTTTGTGTAAAATCCACATAAATGAAATAAACTCCTGGGCTGCACGGTGGTGCAGTGGGTAGCGCTGTTGCATCACATCTAGAAGGTTCCTGGTTTGAATCCCCGGCCGGGCGGGTGCCTTTCTGTGTGGAGTTTGCATGTTCTCCCCGTGCATGCGTGGGTTCTCTCCGGGTTCTCCGGCTTCCTCCCACAATCCAAAAACATGCTCAGGTTGATTGATCACTCTAAATTGCCCGTAGGTGTGAGTGTGTGCATGAATGGTCGTCTGTCTCTCTGTGTTAGCCCTGTGATAGGCTGGCGACCTGCCTTCCGCCCGAAGCCAGCTGGGATAGGCTCCAGCCCCCCGTGACCCCTAACGGGATAAGCGGTCAAGATAATGGATGGATGGATGGAAATAAACTCCCATGTACCCTGATATTAAGCTTGTATTGTTTGGTGAAGAGATGCTGATTCCTGATAGATGTGATTTATGATGGTATCATACAATGAAAGAGGATATTTTTTCCTGACCTTTTTGGGGATTACAGGCAATAAAAAAATGTAAACGCATTGATGCACTGTTGACTTATTTTGTTAAAGCTAACATGTTAGCTCCACTTTCTTATCCACACACTCATCAGACATGAAACAGCATGTAGTTCAAGTGTTCTTCTAAAAATGCAAGTGACCTATAAGTGTTGTGTTTGTGACTACAAAGCTCTTAATGGTCAGGCACCTTTGTATCTTTCACTAGCAAGGACCACACCATCAACAGGATGTAATTTGACAATGATTTACTGATTTAATTGGAATAGTGTTTCTGGATTTCACATTGAACTTTTTGCCGTTACTGGTTTGGGGACGCTTGAGGGGATCCGCCGTAGCTCCTGGGCACAACGAACCCCCCCTTTAAGACTCCTTTGTACGGTAGGAAAGAATGCAATAGGAAGAAAAAGGAGAGGAGAGGGACAGATTTGAATTTCTAAGAAAGCCGGAAGAGGCGCGGTTGAGGTGTGATCCTGCTCCTGACACTCTCCTATGTAGCACCACTAAAGAGCTCATAGTGCCCTATTACCCCTCTAGAATGCTACGCTTCCAACATGCAGGCCTGCTCATCGTACCTAAAGTCTCTAAAAGTAGTATGGGAGGTAGAGCCTTCAGTTATCAGACCCCTCTGCTTTGGAATCATCTACCAGTCAGAGTCCGGGAGGCAGACACCCTCTCTACTTTTAAGAGTAGGCTTCAAACTTTCCTTTTGGATGAAGCTTATAGTTAGAGCTGGATCAGGCTTGGACCAGTGAGATGTTGTGTTTTCTGTAATGTTATTGTGTTTTGGCCTTCAATGTTTTGCACTAGAGGTCCCCAAAATAACAGTTGACTTGAATCATCCACAGAACAGTCGTCAAAAAGAAATTGCACCTCATAATTTAATGCACCAATGTCAACATTTACTTTGTTTTTGACTCTGTTTGCTTCCTGGTTAAATGAACTAGCATCTTCCAAAGAAGCTGTTTAAGTATCTGGAAAGCAAGTTATTTTAATTTTTCTAAAACAAGTGAAAATTTCACAATTTAGGTTCTTAGTTCTCAACAAGTAGACGCTGCCATTGCTCTTTCAAACCGTGTGAACTCCTGAGTTCACACTGATGTCAAGCTATATTCAACAGCATAAGTACTTCCGGTTAGAGGAATCAGAGTAAAGTACACTCACAAGCAAAATCTTTCAGAGTTGAAGTTTTTGATTGTCTTTATATGAAGATGAAGTCTGTTTAAATCTACATATATAAATAATCTATATACAGTCTATGATGTAGACGGATGTGAGTGTCCGACTTATAAACATGTTTTTGCGGTTACATTTTCATTGATTGGAAATGAAGCCAATATTAACTTATTATTATTAACTTTTATTCTTTTTAATAATTTCATTTGAAGGTTTTTAGTAGTCAGTAGGTACTGCCTACTACATTCTGCGTTTGAATTTAGTTTGTAGTATGTCTGTTCTGTTCGATCTGTCTTGCAGTACGCTGGGCCAGACCTCACTGAATTTCCAGTTTCGGAAAGCGGAAGTAAACAACGTCCAAGCTGGTAGAGAAACTGCTTCTTTAGCATCATTTATGATTTCAAAAGTTTGGAAGTGGTTTATATGAAATTTAATAGTTTTCACAGCACATAAAAACTGAGTGCCCCTCGTCAAAAAACGGAGAAGAGAAAAGAAAACAGCGGGACGAGCGGTGTGCATTGTGGGAAACAGTACGCGAGGCAAACTGGTCCGCTGCATATTGTGAAATTTTCCCAAATCTGTACTACATCCGGGGAGTCTTGGCACACTACAGATTTTGCACTTGTTCACATACTACTTACTACATACTGAATTTTGGCCGAATCAGTACGTACTGCTAGTATAATAGGCAGTTTCAAAAGGGGGCGGCAGTAGCTCAGTCCATAGGGACTTGGCTTGGGAACCGAAGGGTCGCCGGCTCGAGTCCCAGTATGGACGAAGCTTGGCAAGTGGACTGGTGGCTGGAGAGATGCTGGTTCACTTGCCTGGGCACTGCTGAGGTGCCCTTGAGCAAGGCACCGAACCCCCAACTGCTCGGGGTGCGCTGGTTGACGGCAGTATCCAAACTCTGACATCTCTCCCAAAGTGCACGTCCACTGCACGTGTGTGTGTGCATGATTGTATGTATATATATATATACCAAAAAAAAACTGTGCGTGTAGCATGACCGAAAAAAACAACACAAGTGAAAAAATTTAATTCCCCCCCTGGAGATTAATAAAGTATGTTTCTTTCTTCTTTCTTAAAAACAGCCTACGTCTATTAATTATACAGACTATGGAACAAACAAATTTCAATAAAGTACATCTGATCTGATCTGATCTAATCTAATCTAATCTAGTGTCTAATTTCTAAAACCCCTCAAAGTCTTATCTAAAATAAAGAGTTTCCATATTGTAAGAGTAGATAGCTGTTATGATGTTAGGCTTTTATTTTGTAAGCCAGTCCTCTCCACTTCCGGTATTTCCCTCTCTCTGTCTCTGCCAGCTTACATCAGCTTCAGGTTACCACACGAGCCTGTAACCTTCCTCCGCCTCTGACTGCTTCTGCTGCCGTTCAGCTGGTTTCTTGACAGCCCTGCAGGAAGGCAGCTTTTCCTGGTAGTCTGGAAAGCTGTGTTTGTTTCTCAGCTTGTTGGAGAACCGAACAGAGAAATGACTTAAACTGTCGAGGAGTCAGAGAGTTTGTTTGTTTCCCCCCTTGAAGAAGTGAAGCGTTGAGCTGTCGGCATGAGAAGCAGGAGCAACTCGGGCGTGAAACTGGACAACTATGCCCGGATGGTCCACCAAACTATCCTCAGGCACCAAGTAAGACCCTCACTCTGCCTTTAACATGCAGGTACTCAACTTTAAAGTCACTTCAAGCAGTCTGCTGATGGAAACACAGCTGGCTTCTTCATGCAGAGCAAATGTTTTCATGCAGGAGGTGAAGCTAAGTGTTGCGCAAACACACACACACACACACACACACACACACACACACACACACACACACACACACACACACACACACACACACACACACACTCACTCATAGAGCATGCACATATCACACATGCATGGCTGCAAAGTGAAGGCGTCATTTGCATGTGTCATTAGTCAAAGTAGGGGTGACACGTGCTCTTGATTCGTCATGTATCGTTCTCCTGACTCGTGCGATATAAATATCGTATCGATGACGTCAATTATCGATCATATTTGAAGAATAACAGGGCGGTCTGATTCTGTCATTACACCCCCCCAATCACTGGAAATGGAGAGGGGCGCTAATGAGCCTTAAAGGTGACATATTACGCTCTTTTTATCAACATATATTGGTCTGAGAGGTCCCCAAAACATGTCTTTATAGTTTATTGCTCAATTAAACACTTTGAAATTAGATTTTGGTCTGCCTGTAAACCCCTCTTTTTCAGCCCTGCTCAGAACAGGCTGTTTTCTGTGTCTGTGCCTTTAAATGAGAATGAGCTCTCTGACCACGCCCCCTCAGGAAGTGGCTGTGGCCTCGGCTCTCCAGCACGTTGATCTAATGTTTACATGTTGGCTGAATATACACGGCTGCTAGCAGACCATGCTACTTCAACCCTCTGAATCTGATCCAGAATCTGATCCTGACGGAGAGGCGCCTGAAGCAGGACCTTTCTGAACCATTGGTCACAGATTTAGTGTTTCTTGTTGTTTTATTTGTCAGTATGTCGACGTGTGTCTTGGTACACAGCTACCAACATGTAGCTATGTGGCTATGCTAATTAGCGCTAGCACTTTTCCATGAAAAATTAAAATCATCCACAAATCTGCAGACGTGGGGAGCAAAACCGACCTTTGTGTTTATTAAGACAGCCTACAACTAGCATGCCTCCCTCCTAAGCTCCTTGTTAGCACACATGTGTGCAGGGAATGAAAAACGGAGGAGGGGTTGAGTTGTATTTTATACAGTCTATGGGCTGAACAAGCTCCGAGCTCTGACTTCCTGTTACAGACCAGATATTGTTGTGACGTATGAAAAACACTGAAAACTGAAACGGCTCGTTTCACACACATTTACAGAAAGGTGGAGAATGGATTTTTATCATTCTCAGGGGGGGGGGGTGTAGACATGCAGACAAGAGGAAAGAAAAAGAAAAAAAAAAGACATGCCAGGGACATATATTTCAGGTAGAGAACCATTAAGAAGTCGATTTTGGAGGCGCTGGTGGCCTAGCGGTCTAAGCGCCCCACATACAGAGGCTATAGTCCTCGTCGCAGGGGTTGCCGGTTCGATTCCCGGCCGGTCAACCATTTCCTGCATGTCGTCCCCCACTCTCTGCTCCCCACATTTCCTGTCTCTCTTCAGCTGTCCTCTCAAATAAAGGCAAAAGGCCAAAAATATAACTTTAAAAAAAAGAAGTCGATTTTGCATGATATGTCACCTTTAAACACTAGTTGCCACCAAACATTAGACAGAAGAAGAAGAAGAAGAAGAAGACATAATTGAACAGCCAATCATGTTGCAGCGTGAGAGGTAGGCGAAATCCCTGTGATTGGTTCACTTGGTGGCATTGTATTTCCTGCTTTTTCCCTCGCACATCGCCCGTTTATTTCATCTCTTTGGACACCTCCTCTTCCCTTCCCTTCAACCATGTAACACTCGCTCGGTATCAGGTCTTGGGTGTAGGCTGATACTAGGGCTGGGCGATAATTCAATAACGATAATTATCGTAATATAATTTTTCTCAATATAAAAAAACCTGTGATTACACCCCTCAACCACTGGAAATGGAGAGGGGCGCTAATGTGCCCTGAATGCTAGTTACCACCAAACATTAGACAGAAGAAGAAGACATCATTGAACAGCCAATCATGTTGCAGGGTGAGAGGTAGGTGGGGCTTAAAGACATTCAGAGCAGAATGTAAACACAGCTGAAACGAGCGACACTGAAGGGAACAAATGACCTCAACCGGAGAAAAATAAGAATCTACAAACTAAAACTTCACAAAGGACCTGCTTCCTGTTAGCACCGTCAGAAATGATGGATTTAAGAAGCTTATCAGAAAACTAAATCTAGATACATGCTAACAACCCGTCTTCAACTGTCACTCAGGAGCAATCTGACTTTAAATCTAAATTTAAATGAAATAATGATTTGATATTTATCGTGATAATTATCGATATCGACTGATATGAAGTATTTTTTATCACGATAACATCATTTTCAATATCGCCCAGCTCTACCTAAATCTCAGGTATCTTGTTCAAACTAAAGTGGAACCAGCGCCTCCCTAACTCAAGTTTTATCCTGAGTAATTCGATGAATTCAAAACCAGGTCCAGAGGTCTTAAGATCTAACCTTTCTAGATTCTACCTCTTGTAGTTCTGTACCAATAGGAGACCCGTCAGCTGGTTTATGGAAGCAGGGAAACTAGAAGTGAAGTCATCTTTGAGTTGGTCCCAGATGGCCGTCAGCCAGCCTGCAGTTGTATACAGCTCAGTGCTCAGATGGATCGCTGCACTGATTACTGTAGCAGTGAGATCAGACTGAGGCGGCCTGCAGCAGGGCAACAGTCCAAGATCATGAGTTTTATTGAGAGTGTATTGAAAGTGTGTGTGTGTGTCTGCTGCTGGTGATTTAGCACGTGAAACTGTGGGGTCTGAACTCTGTTTAATGTAACTCGCCCTGCTGCAGGTTTACTACAGCGTCAATAAGGTTCAACATGTCGACTCTCTGTCTGGTGTGTTTGTGAAACTTACCCACATCTCTTATAGTGATGTAACCAGGCAGCAACCAACTGTGTTGAAAACTGGAGACAATGAGGAAGTGAAAACAAATTAAATTCCTCAAGTATCCACTTCAGACTGACTCAAGAAACCAAGAAAACAATGTAAGAGCCAATATTACAACTACAGCTTTTACAGAAGAATTAGACTTGTTTATAATTATAATGATAATAACAATAGTAATAATAGTAATGCTTATAAGTATAATAATAATAGTAATAATGATAATTATATAAATTATATATATAATATAAGTAATAAAATGTATAGTAATAAAAATAATAATAATAATAGTAATGACAATTATAGTCATAATAATTATAATAATAAAAATGATAAATAGTATAATAATAATTATACTAAAAGTAATACTAATAATTATAATAATGATAACCAATTAATGGTTATTATAATAAAACAAGTAAAAAATAGTATAATAATAATGATATTGATAGTAATGATAATTATAAAGTAATACTAATAATTATAATAATAATCATAACCAATTAATGATCATTATAATACAACAAGTAATAAATAGTATAATGATAATAGTAATAATAATAATATTAATAATGATAGTAATGATAATTATAGTAGTGAACCTAATAATCATAATCAGCGATAATAATAGTAATAATGATAATTATATTAATGATCATTATAATAATAAAGAGTATAATAATAAAGATAATAGTAATTATAATAATAGTAATAATAATAATGATACTTTTTGTAATAAAAGTTATATTCATAATAAGTGTAATAATAAAAATAATAAAAGTTAAAAATAATAATGAAAATAATCATGATAATAATGATAATACTAGTAATCACATAATAATTATAATAGTAGTGTTAATAAAAGTAATAATTGATAACAATAAACATAATATAATAATAATAATAATAACAGGAATAATACTGAAAATAATGAAATAAGTATAATAATACCTATAAGGATTAAAATAAGAATAAAAACAATAATAACAATAATAAACTTTATTTATATACTACTTGTCAAAACAGTGCGACAAAGTGCTTTTAAAAAATTAAGTAAAAGAGAAGTGTGAGGAATACTTTTAGTATATAAAAAAGAAAACAGAACAGCGAGTTCAGCGACATAACAGCCGCAAAAAGACTTAAAATGAGAAGTTGATAAAAAGGGTAGACCACCAAAGAAGGAAAGGAATAAAAAGAGTTGAAAAAGTTTACAACATGGTACAAAAAAACAAATCCCTGCCCTTCCTTGTGAGTACGTGGAATGCCAATCAAGGCAGGGAGAGCAGCAGCAAAGACCCCTGAGTACAGAACAGAGCGAGCATCAGTAACTAAAATGAAATTTTTAACTGAAACTTTTAAGAGAAAGAGGTTTTCAGACCCCGCTGTAGTCCACAAAGAGGAAAGACTTGACGACACATTGCTTCACCTGCGGGTGTGTGCTGATGTTATCACAACATCCTCATTACAACAGGGAACAACGGGGCTGATGGGAAGTGAAGTTTCACGGTGTGTTGCACTTAAACAAGAATGAATTGTTGTGACCTCTTCGCACTGCTCCTAACATGTCTGATCAGTCTAACTGCTAAACCTGTGACCTTTGACCTTTGACCGCTTGTCTGTGTCTGCCAGGATCCAGTCACCGGTCTTCTCCCGAGCAGTCCCGATCAGCCTCACTCCTGGGTCAGAGACAATGTTTACAGCGTGGTGTCGGTGTGGGCCCTCAGCCTGGCCTACAGGAAGAACGCCGACAGGGACGAGGACAAGGCCAAGGCCTACGAACTGGAGCAGGTACGCGGGTCGCGGGTCTGTGAGAGGTTGAACTGTGTCGGACTGAAGTTCAGTCCGTGTGGGGGCCCCCCGTGCTGGTTTCATGTTTCTCTGTTGAACTCCAGGAGTCACATGTTGGAAGTGTTGACATTTCCCCGTCTTTCCCTTTGCAGAGTGTGGTGAAGCTGATGAGAGGAATCCTGCAGGGCATAATGAGGCAGGTATGTTGTCTCAAACACACTCCTTGATCCACGTCATAATGTAGCCTTGGGTCTCGGTGTCACCCTGTTGTTCTCATGCGCGTACAAACACACTGGACTGTGTTGTAGCAATACAGAAGAGGATAAACCGAGGTAATGCGTCCATTGAAGCCTCAAATTAATTGTTGCCGGACAGCTTGATTCATGTGACCGAGGTTTTCCCGCCGTAATCACTGAATTCAAGGATTCTCCTCCTCCTCCTCCTCTCCTCATCCATGTTGTCTTTCTGGTCCTCTGAAAACCTCTGACCTGTTGACTCCAGGCCTGGCTCCCCTCATCATGACTTTGGTTTGTCGTTGTAGTTAAGTGAAATACGATCTGGTGATAACACAGAGTGTTTTATTCTGAAAATTAACCGGATGTTTTCATTTTGTTTTGGTGAAACCTGACTTCCTGTCCCGATCCATCTGCTCTGTTGAGATTGATGCGTCGTGCTCCAGCATCCGGCACAAATAGAAGTCTGCCGGATTAGAGACGCAGCCGGAACGCAACAGAGTGGATCCAGTGGAAGTTAACACATTGACTAGAATAGAAACCTATTAGATCTGGTGCCGACCTGCCAGATCAGAGACAGACCGGACACAGATCTGGTGGAATTTAGCCATAAGAAGACATTGAGTACAAGTGCAGTTTGCTCTTGTTTTGCGTCATGAACCATCAGCATCTTCACCTGAGTTACAGACTGATTCAACCCCTGCAATTTTTAGCACTGCCACATTGGCTTCATATTTTGAGACCGGAGGTTGCCGCTTGGGTTACAGTCCTCATCGATTTCTGATCCCCACAGGGTTTACTGCATGCTGTCCCCAAAAACAACCGTCTCAAAATATGCAGCTGTTCAGGTTCCCGGACGTTGAACCTAAACTCTTCAATTTTTTTCCAAAACAATGAGCTGAAAGAAGCTACAGCGTGCTGCAGAACTGTCCCACTCCTCTTCATCCTTTTATGTATTGCTTATTGAAAATGAAGAATGTGGGAACTCAAATTCTGCTCTACCTCCCCCTTTCTTTTTTTTAAAATACTTACTTTTCATATTGCTCCGTTGTCCTCCAGCTTGATAAGGTGGAGAAGTTCAAATACAGCAGAAGTACCTCAGACTCTCTCCACGCCAAGTACAACACCAGGACCTGCGCTACTGTTGTCGGGGACGACCAGTGGGGTCACCTGCAGGTCGACGCCACCTCACTCTTCCTGCTTTTCCTCGCTCAGATGACGGCGTCGGGTAAATCTGAACAAATCAGTCACAGTTCCACCGTTACACTTTATGTTAAGACACAAGATCATCTCAGAAATCGTCTCTCTGTGTTTTTTCATCAGGTCTGCACATCATCTACACCCAAGACGAGGTGGACGTCGTTCAGAACCTCATGTTCTACATCGAGGCGGCTTACAAAGTGGCGGTAGGTGTTTGTTTATCGTCAACACTCTGGATTCTTTATTAATATAATCACCTTTTTTCTGAAGCCTGTAAAATGAAATCAACACTGACTTCTTCTTCTTCTTCTGGTTCCTCTCAGGATTATGGGATGTGGGAGAGAGGAGACAAAACCAACCAGGGCATCACTGAGATCAACGCCAGCTCTATCGGCATGGCTAAGGTTAAGACACACACACACACACACACACACACACACACACACACACACACACACACACACACACACACACACACACACACACACACACACAAACACACACACAAAAACGTAAAAGTAGAGCTGGGCGATATTGAAAACGATGTTATTACGATGAAATATATCATATCAGTGGATATCGATAAATATCACAATAAAATATATCAGTGGATATCGATAAATATAACGATAAAATATATCAGTGGATATCGATAAATATAACGATAAAATATATCAGTGGATATCGATAAATATAACGATAAAATATATCAGTGGATATCGATAAATATAACGATAAAATATATCAGTGGATATCGATAAATATAACGATAAAATATATCAGTGGATATCGATAAATATAACGATAAAATATATCAGTGGATATCGATAAATATAACGATAAAATATATCAGTGGATATCGATAAATATCACGATAAAATATATCAGTGGATATCGATAAATGTCACGATAAAATATATCAGTGGATATCGATAAATATCACGATAAAATATATCAGTGGATATCGATAAATATAACGATAAAATATATCAGTGGATATCGATAAATATAACGATAAAATATATCAGTGGACATCAATAAATATAACGATAAAATATATCAGTGGATATCGATAAATATAACGATAAAATATATCAGTGGACATCAATAAATATAACGATAAAATATATCAGTGGATATCGATAATTATTACGATAAAATATATAATATCAGTGGATTTCGATGAATGTCACGATAAAATATATCATATCATTGGATTTTGATGAATGTCACGATAAAATATTTCATATCAGTGGATATCGATAATTATCACGATAAAATGTATCATATCAGTCAATGTCTATAATTATCACGATAAAATAGATCATATCAGTGGATATCGATAAATATCATATTAGCGCCCCTCCCTTTCCAGTGGTTAGGGGGTGTAATTACAGGTTTATTTATATAGTTTTTTTTGTCTAACAGGCGACCTTTGCGACGAGGACTACAGCCTCTGTATGTGGGGCGCTTAGACGGCTAGGCCACCAACGCCTCTATATCTAATGTTTATCAAACATTTGTTACATTTATATTGAGAAAGATGATCTCGCGATAATAATCGTTATTGATTTATCGCCCAGCCCTACGTTACAGCAGCAGGTAGATGGAGTAGCCTGAGTGCTGAGTGAGAGCAGAACAGGTGCTCCAGTAAAACATCTCTGGCAGGGTTGAAGGTGTCTCGTCACTGTGGCGGCCTTTACGCCGACCTTTTGGTGACCCAGACTCTTTAAAGTGACTCTGGATCAGGGGGAAGGAGTTTGTTTTGGTACGGAGTGTACACACAGTTGCACCAATTCCTGTACAGACGAATCTAATCCTGCTGTCCGTTAAATCCCTCTCAAAGACAGAAGCCCGTCATTTTTAGGTGATTGAGAACAAAACATGTTGTCTCAATCCGTACACAGCTGCAGATCAAAGCAAACATCAGCTCTCCTGCAGGATGTTGCAGAATGTGAAGTTTTTACTCAGTCTCTGTCTCCGGGGCTGACCCAGCTCCGTCCTTGCCAGGCTGTGTTCAGGAGGTATCGGGTTCTCTGTGGTCTTCCAAGAATGGCCTCTCTCTCAGAATAACACAGCACTAGCAGTACTCTGAACGAACACACACACACACACACACACACACACACACACACACACACACACAGTGGGTTTAATTTAAGACTTTGGAAAGAGGCACCTCTGCAGGAAGTTCCCTCTGGCATCGACGCGCAGTTAGGAGTCTTTTATGAAGGGAAGGCATGATTTGATTGTTATTAGGGAGGCCCCAAAATGAAGATTCTTGGCCGAAACAGAAACACTAAAATTAATGAATATGCCAATTATTAGTACCATTGCATTTTTGGCTCTGACTGTGTACTAACCTCACTAAAATCAAGGATCTCATTGAACATATCAGACAACGAGGGTGCATGCCCCTCATCTGGTTCAGAGAGACGAGTCCTTTTTTCTGCGCTCTGTTCTCCGTCTCCAAGCGGGTTCTCCGCATCCATTGCAGCCTGGATCATTTCTTGTGTGCGCTGCTTCATTCCCACATCCAAGTAATGATCTTTATAACGTGGATCAAGTACAGTCACAATAAAGTGCAGAGGATCTGAATAGATCTTAGTGAAACATGAGCTGACAGACTCTAGTGTACTTTTCATTGTTTTCACTCCGTGGTCCGTCTCAATCTCTTTGCTTAGAAAACGCTTTAGTGCTGCAGTTAAAGGAAGAACGGATGCAGACCATAGACTGTAAATAAAAATGGACAGCGTTGCTCCGCCTCTTCCCGTTGTACGGTTCTGAAGCCAAAAAATCCCTCTCCTGGGTGCTGCCATTGTGCAGCCAGAGCCTGTGAAGCCACTGTAATAAGCTCCGCCCTACAGCGTAGCGTCACGAGACGCTGTGTGTCATTTGAAGTTTCACAATACGGCGGCTGTGAATCAAAGGAAACCAGGAAGTAAAACCCCGTTTTTTAAACTCTAATAACTAACGAAGAAGAAACTTTTCAGGAAAAAGAGGCCTTGGACACAAAACAGTCAAATACCAACTACATATCACCACAGCATACGGATGTGAGAAACATTCGTATGACGTGTATTTATTTTTTAAAGTTTGACTGGGGGAGACAGATTTTTTGACCTATACTGCAGCCAGCCACTAGGGGGCAGACACACTGCTGAAAGCCTCACCACCAGGTATCCGGCTACCTTAATGCAGACATATTGGCCCTTATCCAGACAAGCGTTTACTGGCCGCGGTTTTTGCTTGCGTCATCACAACATTTTGTTTCGGTGATAAAAGTCTTTCGGACGAAAACCGAAAATGCACTTTTTGGCCATTTTCAAATTTTCAGTGCATCCCTACTTGTTATAATATCAGTGGTGGGTAAGGTATCCTACAAATAACTACTACAAAAGCCTCATTAGCTTCCCTACATTTACTGACTTAGTTAGAAGTAATTTTCTGTATATTTACAGTCCATCAAAACAAACGTTTTTTGTTTCCCCTCCATTTTTTTCCAGTAAAAAAACTTGCGTTGGTATCAGAAATCCAACTTTAATTCCCTACACAGCACCAGAATCTGTTTATTTGTTAATGTTACATGAATAAATGATGTAACCTGGATTATACTATAAAAAGAAATAATCCCAGAAGAGTTCTGACCAAATTTTGTGGTAATCTGCGTGCAAGCTAAGCCAGAGCGCTCCTCTTCCACACGCCACAGTTTACTACACACTACAACTACACTGTTTAATGCTGGTCACATGACCGCTGTGTGTCCTGCAGGCCGCTCTGGAGGCTCTGGATGAACTCAACCTGTTTGGAGCCAAAGGTGGACCTGGATCTGTGGTGCACGCTTTAGCTGACGACATACAGCACTGTCAGGTACACACACGGATGCATAGACAGCACTGACTTTGATTTTAGATGTCTTACGACTAATCAAGCTCCCCTCTGTCTCGCTCCCTCCTCAGTCCATCCTGACGTCCATGCTACCTCGTGCGTCCATCTCTAAGGAAGTGGATGCCGGAGTCTTGGCGATCATCTCCTATCCGGCCTTCGCTGTGGAGGACATAAGCATCGTCAACTTGACAAAGGAGGAGATCATCTCCAAGCTGCAGGTATAGAGGAGTGCATGGAAGAAAGCTTGTTTGGGCTGTATGCTCTACCCTGACCTTGCTGACGTCCTCTCTGTCTGTGATTCAGGGTCGATACGGCTGCTGCAGGTTTCTCAGGGACGGACACAAAACACCAAAAGAGGTAAACAGTCTGTACCGGTGATTGTTCCCTTTTTGTCCCTGATGTAAATGAATATTCTTGCAGTAGATCATCTTTCAGAAGCCCTCAGTTTCTGTTGTGTTCTCTGTCTCTCCAGGATCCAAACCGTCTCTACTACGAGTCCGCAGAGCTGAAGCTGTTCGAGAACATCGAGTGCGAGTGGCCGCTCTTCTGGACCTACCTCATACTGGACGGCATCTTCATCAACAGCCCCGAACAGGTCTTTAAACACCAGCGTTTGTGCTCCCAGCTCCGTATCCTGTCCGTGTCCTGGTGAATATTAACGACAGGTGTAATTTGAATTCATGAATGAAGGTTCAGGAGTACCAGGAGGCTCTGGAGGGGATCCTGATCAAACAGAAAGACGGGATTAGACTGGTGCCAGAGCTCTACAGTGTTCCTCCAGAGAAGGTAAGACTCTTCTTTTTACAACGGGGTAACAACAACTCTGCCATGTCCCATCTGTTTCAATGGAGGAGGCGGGCTTTAAGACGCCTTTACTGCAGGCAGCCAGTAGGGGGAGCTCTTGGCTTTACTTTTGTGGAGCTGTGATTTCCTCTGTGTGTGTTGTCTTTATTTGTTCTGTTGTTTGTGTGAATCCAGGTGGAGGAGGAGTACGTGAACCCTCACTCCGTGGAGAGGATCTCGGTGGGGAAATGTCCTCTGAAATGGGGACAGTCTCTGTACATCCTGGGAAACCTCCTGACCGAGGTGAGCTAACGTTTCATTTACAAACTCAGAGTAAACTAGAAGGAGATAAACTAGATTATGATCCTGGTTGAGAGCTAAGGTGTTTTTCAACCGAAGGAACCAGGGTCTCGATTTTGTGAGGGATGCATCTGGCTAAGAGTCTCCAGTTAACAGGGTCGCTGTTTAAACCAAAACACCGGCCGATCTCTTCCACGGCTTTTTGAGTTCAAAAGGATTTTAAAGCCGTGTTGAAACGTCTTTGCTACTCGCACTTATCTCCTCTCACGTGTTGATTCAGTGAATCCATCTGTGATGAAATATAGCACCATCTAAAACAGCGCCAGCTGAGTCTCTTCATGCTAACAGGCTAACTGTTGTGTTGCTCATAATGATACCTGCCTGTCCGTCTGCTTCTATGGTGTCATCTGTGATGAATGGCATTCCTCTTTGTTTTACTGCCCTCTACTGGTCTGGTGGTGTAGTGAATTTACTTATTTTTCTGCATACGTCACTGGCCTGATTTGCACAATCTACCCGGGACTTCAGCCCGTGTTATTTTAATGTTTAAATTGCTGAACTTTGGATTTTTGAGGTTATGTAATGTTCTTTAACTCAGGGAGGGCAAACACAGTTTTATTGTGTTAGAATAATAAGAAGATTCCTCAGGGTTTCAATAGGGCCTTCGCTGCCACTGCGTGTCAGTGCTCGGCCCCTAAAATTAAGGACATTTTTTAATCTGTCTCCTTCTTCAGGGATTTCTGGCTCCCGGAGAGATCGATCCTCTGAACAGACGTTTCTCCACCGTCCCCAAACCTGACGTGGTCGTTCAGGGTGAGTGTGCAGAACACTTACTTAGAGGTGTAGATATGTCATTTAGTTTTCTATACGCTGCAGTGACTGTTCCTGGGTTTTTCCTCCTCCTGTAGTGTCGATTCTGGCAGAAACAGAGGAGATCAAAGAGCTGCTGCTGAAGAACGGTATCGATGTGGAGACTGTCGCTGACATCCATCCCATCCACGTGCAGCCATCCAGAGTCCTGAGCCACATCTATGCAAGACTTGGTATGAACTCTGGGGGACGTGTCAGCTTTTCCTGGGTGGAATGTTTTTGATGATTTTAAGATAAAGAAATTAAAGCAACAGTTTCTCAAAGGTCAACGTCTTGTCTCCCTCCTGCAGGTCGTAACCCGAGGCTGGGTCTGACGGGTCGGCCCTACAGGAGGATTGGAGTACTGGGAACCTCCAAGTTCTACATCATCAGGAACACCATGTTCTCGTTCACACCTCAGGTGAAAACCAAGCGGCAACCTCCGGTCTTAAAATATGAAGCCCATGCAGAAGGAAGTGCTAGAAACTGCAGTTCCTCCAGCGTCCACTAGAGGCTGGCTGCAGAAAGATCGGAAACCACGTACACACCCATTCAAAGAAGACAATCTTTACAGCAGATATAAACATGTTTACAGCCTGGTTCAAAAATAGCTGAATAGCTCATTTCTCTATCTCACACTAGCTCGTACGAAGTTAGGTTGAGTTCAGCATTTCCAATATGGCGTCCACCATAACAACGGAGAGTGAATCATCCAGTTAAAGTCAATATATGTAAAATAAAAAGTCCCATCATCCCTCTGTGTGTTTATCAAACCCTCCAGTTCATCGACCATCAACAGTTCTACTTGGCGTTGGACAACAAAATGATCGTGGAGTCGTTGAGGACGGAGATCTCCTACCTCGCCTCCAGGTGGAGGATGACCGGACGACCCACCATCACCTTCCCCATTTCACAGTCCATGCTGAGTAGGCACGAACACACACTTCAGCTTGATCTGAATAATGCCTCTTATCACCTTTGATTAATCCTCAGTGTGTGTGTTTCAGCTGAAGACCGCACAGACTTGGACCCTGCAGTCGTGGCCACGCTGAAGAAGCTACAGGACGGATATTATGGAGGAGCCAGGTGAGTTACACGGAGGACACCGAGGTCATGGGCTAACAGCGCCCATCATCTTAGATGTAATATTTAGAAGTGTTTGTCATGCTGAAGCCAACGTACCATGAAAAATATCAAGAAGTCAAGATACAGACTCTTCTTCTTCTTCTTCTTCTTCTTCTTCTTCTTCTTCTTCTTCTTCTTCTTCTTCTTCTTCTTCTTCTTCTTCTTCTTCTTCTTCTTCTTCTTCTTCTTCTTCTTCTTCTTCTTCTTCTTCTTCTTCTTCTTCTTCTCTTCTTCTTCTTCTTCTTCTTCTTCTTCCAGGATCCAGACGGGGAAGCTGTCGGAGCTAATGACCACTTCCTGTTTCGCTCACCTGAGCTTCCTGGACGGTAAGGCTTCTGGCAGCATGAGCCGCCCCGACGAAGAGTATGATGATGATGATGATGAGGCTGGCGCCGATGGATACGTGCATGAGTTACGGAATGATGATGGTAAGAAAAAAAAAAACAGGCTGATGGACGGATGGGGAGGAATGGTGACACCAGGGATAGAAGGAATCTCTCACTTTGTTTCCTGTCGCTGGTTTGACCATTCCCTCAGAGACACACACACATGTCTCATGTTGTACTAACAGGAAGTGGAACATGAACCCATTTTGAAATCCGGCTTTTCTTACGACTGAGTATCCTCACTTTGAAATCTGTATTAATCCCCTTGTCCAGCTGTGACATCATCACTGATCTCCCCCCGTCCCCATCCTCTCTGTTCTGAGCTGCAACTTCAAACATGCATGAAACTAAAGACTGATTCTGATTGGTCGCTGAGCAGCAGTTCAAAGAAGTCATGCATGTTGTGACATTTCTTCTTGCTTGCATTAAGAGTGCACGTTGCTACATCGTAATTTAACACTGATGCATGTTTTTGAAATGTCTTCTTCTCTGCACGTAAAGCTGCTGCTGGTCAGAATGGGGTACGAAAAAACTGAACTTTTTTTCCTGCTTTGTTTAGAGAAAAGGTCATAATACCCATCGGCATTCATCAGTAATTAAAGTCATTTGAGATTATTGCGAAGACTGTCTTTTCAGTTGATTGCTCCGACCCTCCGTCCTAATTGGTTGAGGGGCAGCCCCTCTTACGTTGTCCTGAGTGGTTGCGAGTTCAGCACTACTTCCTCAATCTTCCAAGTCCTCCTTTGGCCACGATCTCATACACAAGGATGAAAACGGCGAAGATACCAAAGACACTTGCTGAGAACAAGCGGCAACCTCCAGCCGTGAGAATTGAAGCACATGCGGAAGTTTTAAAAACTGCAGTTCCTCGAGTATCCACTAGAGGCTGGCTCCGGAAGTAACGTAAACCACATATACACCCATTCAAAAAAGCCGATCTTTACAGCAGAAATAAACATGTTTACAGCCTGGTTCAAAAAACAAGTGTAGTCTGGATAGCTCATTTCTCAATCGGCACACACTGTACAGGGGGGCGAATTTTTTCATAATGCGGCAATTTCAAAAAATACTACGATTTTACGATATTAAGATCACGAGTTTTCCATTATGAGAGGCACAGCTGACTTGATTGACAGGCGGGAACACTGTAGCTTTTGGCGAGGAGGCTCAAACCCCGCCTCTTTACCTCACAGTCCCTCGACAGAAGATATGTTGAGTTCAGCATTTCCAATATGGCTGCCTCCGCCGATTGGCTTCAAAGCATCTCCTCAGAAACAGATGGGTGACGTCACGGATACTACGTTCATTATTTATACAGTCTATTTTCCGAACCGATGTTTTCTCCGGGACTACCAACAGCAGCTTTAATCCTGACATGAAGTCTTGCACGTGTTCTCATTTGAACCCTTTGTTTGTGAAAGTCCTCCTTAAATCTGAAACACAACATCTCTCTCCTGCTGAGCAGATGTTTGGATTTATTGTTAACAGTGTTTTTAACGCCCCTGCTCCTGTTGTCAACTAAGAACACTGAAGTTATACAGCTTTAAATATTAAACATTCACTTTAAGTTTATGTTTACATCTGAAAACCTTCTGTGGAGACGGTTCAGTTAAGTTCTGAGGGTTGACCTTTGTTTTGAACACGACGAAGGTAAGTTGATTCTCTGGTCCTTTAACTTGATCCCCTTTTCTTCCAGCTCTCCTTCACGGTCGATGTTTCTCTCATGAGTCCTTGATTCTGTTTCTCATCCACTCTCTTCATGTCTCTCTCTCTCTCTCTTTCTCTCTCTCTCTCTCTCTCTCTCTCTCTCTCTCTCTCTCTCTCTCTCTCTGTCCTCCTCTCCAGAGGCTGATGACCTGGCTCAGTACCTGGACCACCTGTTGGCTCACGCTGCCCCTAAGAAGCCCAAGCAGCCGGTGAAGGGTCTGGGCCGGTTCAAGGCTGCAGCCACCAAAGCCAAAGAGATGATGTCTCTGATGAACAAAGCTCAGGACCTGGACGTGCACAGTGAGCCCAATCAAAGACACAAGACAGACCCCCATCCTGAGCGTCTTCCTGCTCCAAACTCCTCTTTATGTTTTATTTTCCTCCCTCAGACGTGAACATGTACCTGCCCAACAAGCTGTTCCGCACACGGCACCCGTCCCTCAACCTGAACCTCCCAGACCCCGTGGAGGAAGCTCAGGTATGTTCTGGACATCCTGCCCTCCCTCTCCAGTCTCTTCCTTCCCGTGTTTACCCCCCTCTCTCTCTTTCTCTCTGCTCTCCAGGTTCCTGAGGTGAGGATCACATCAGAGAGCGAGATCCCCCGAGACGCCAGCGGAGCCATCGACCACAACGCTTTGGCCCAGATGCTCAAAGACACGCAGAACCTCCAGGACCAGGCGGATATACTCTACATCCTCTTCAAGGACAAGTGAGATGAACCGCTTTACAGATCAGATCCACAAAACCCCAGACCCTTCAGACTCTTCTTTGCCCAACCTAAAACTTTTAGATCATTTAAGAGCTTTGACTCACTGATCTCAGCTTTCCATCATTTGTAACCGTTTCTGTAGC
Organism: Notolabrus celidotus; assembly: GCF_009762535.1. Classification (NCBI taxonomy): domain Eukaryota; kingdom Metazoa; phylum Chordata; class Actinopteri; order Labriformes; family Labridae; genus Notolabrus; species Notolabrus celidotus. The sequence goes on from NC_048294.1 coordinate 4,244,038, forward strand.
TCCTCATATCAGCAGAGATGCTAGGACAGTGAGTTTTAGGATTTCAGGATTCTTGCTTTTAGAGCTTGAAGGGAGAAAAGACATAAAGCTTAAAAAGCCTGGAAACTCTCAAGGTTTTTCCCCAAGGTTTTTTCTGTAGTGTTTGTAGAGTCAGGAGGGGCCACCAAGTCTTTCTGGCTCTTTTGCACACGTTTACAGGAAAACCCTTTTGTGAATCAAGTCCAAGCCCAGAGCTTCTTAGCTAAGGTTGTGTATTTTTTTTTGTTTGTGTGTGTGTGTGTGTGTGTGTGTGTGTGTGTGTGTGTGTGTGTGTGTGTGTGTGTGTGCGTGTGCGTGTGCGTGTGCGTGTGCGTGTGTGTGTGTGTGTGTGTTTTTAACAGGGGCATGGACTGGGACACTCGTCTGCAGGGAAAAGGCACCACAGTCAGAACTCTGCTCGCTGACCTTTACGAGAAGGCCGGTGAACTCAAACACTGGAGCCTCATCAGGATGATCTCTGGCATGCTGAGGAAGAAGGTGGAGGAGCTCGACTCGGTACGACACACACACACACACACACACATGGTAACATAAACACAGCTATATATAAACAGGGTGACATTCAGTAAAGGGTTTCTCCCTCTGCCAGAGACACTTCATGTTCTTTCAAAGTCTGAATAAAAGGATTTCAATAGAGGCGGTTAGACATGATCAAGACCTTGTGTGTCTGTAGGCCTGCTCCGATCTGCTGGCTCATCAGAAACACCTCACGGTCGGTTTACCTCCTGAGCCCAGAGAGAAAACCATCACAGCCCCGATCCCTCCGGACCAGCTGGCTGCTCTCATCGACGAGGCCAGCGACAACAACATCAGCGTGGTCATCCTCACTCAGGTCGGTCGCATCCTCCTCACATCACCATCAAGGTTCTCCCGTCTCAGCTTCTAACACACCTGCCTCTCTCCTACAGGAGATCATGGTGTACCTGGCCATGAGCATCAGGACTCAGCCGAGCCTCTTCAGCGAGATGTTCAGACTGCGTATTGGTCTCATCATCCAGGTGATGGCCACCGAGCTGGCTCAGTCGCTGAACTGCTCAGGTGAGAGAGCAGAGTCAGGAAACAAAGGAATAATCGCACCTTGGATTTGTTGATGTATTAATGCCTCTCTCTGTGCAGGAGAGGAGGCCACGGAGAGCCTGATGGGCCTGAGCCCGTCAGAACTGAAGAATCTCCTCCATCACATCCTCAGCGGGAAAGAGTTTGGAGTGCAGCGCAGCAGTCAGTCCTCACACCCTGATCTTCACTTCTTTTATCCTGCTGCAAGGCTGGCTTAAAAATTCATATTTCCTCCTCCGCAGTTCGAGAGTTGGACGCCGGCGTCAGCCCCGCCATTTCCATCCATCACCTCGGAAACACGGGCGCCACGAAGAGCGAGAGAGCCGGGATCAGCAAACTGAAGAGTGATATGAAGATGGTAGGAACAAAACCTCCGTCTGTGGCCATCAAATTAAAACAAACTTCGTATGATGTAGTAGTAGAAGTAGAAGGAAGTAGTACAAATAGTAGAAGTAGTAGTAGTTTTGGAAGAAGTAGGAGTAGGAGAAGTAGTAGTAGTAAAAGTAGTAGAAGTAGTAGTAGTGGAAGTAGGAGTAGGAGAAGTAGTAGTAGTAGAAGTAGTAGGAGTAGTAGGAGTAGTAGTAGGAGTAGTAGTAGAAGTAGTAAAAGTAGTAGAAGAAGTAGGAGTAGGAGAAGTAGTAGTAGTAGTGAAAGTAGGAGTAGGAGAAGTAGTAGGAGAAGTAGAAGTAGTAGAAGTAGTAGGAGTAGTAGTAGAAGTAGTAGTAGTACTAGTAGAAGTAGGAGAAGCAGAAGTAGTAGTAGTAAAAGTAGTAGGAATAGTAGAAGAAGTAGGAGTAGGAGAAGTAGTAGTAGTAGTGAAAGTAGGAGTAGGAGAAGTAGTAGAAGTAGTAGAAGTAGTAGGAGTAGTAGAAGTAGTAGTAGAAGTAGGAGAAGCAGAAGTAGTAGTAGTAAAAGTAGTAGGAGTAGTAGAAGAAGTAGGAGTAGGAGAAGAAGTAGGAGTAGGAGAAGAAGTAGGAGTAGGAGAAGTAGTAGTAGAAGTAGAGGGAGAAATAGTAGTAGTAGCAGAGGAAGTAGAAGTAGTAGTAGTTGTAGTAGTAGCATTTGTAAAAAGAAACATGGTAATGACTGAGTCCCTCAGAAACAGTTACAATATATCGGTATGTGCTGATTTGAAGCAGGAAATGTCCCGCTAGTTATGCTACTGTTCATCTTTAATACATTACTTAGTATAAAAGGACATGAATGGATGATGACGCGAGGTCCGAGGAATGACATAAGTTCTGTGTAAAACAGTAGCAGGTTAAAAGTAACTTATTATAAGTCTACAACAACCGTGCACAGAGAGCGAGGCACCCAGCAGAAGGGGAACAAGGTGGAATAGTTCCCAGCAGCTCTCGAATGACCCTGGAATTTTTGACTGTTAATGTGGACGTAGAGTTGGAGGAGCAGGACTTTATTCTTTAATGTTATGCTTCATGGTGAACTGACTTTTGTCTTGTTGCAGCTGGAACACAGGTTGTCTTTGACGGACCCCAGTAAGGTGATGATACAAAGTACTAGTGCTGTTGTTGTTGGTGGTAATTCACCTGGTTAATTCTGGAGAGATAAAATGGCGAGATTCATTATAGGAGAATTGTGGGAATAATGAAAACAGTGTGTGTAATTTGTTGATAATCTGAGGAGATTTAATTTCTGGCTTATGGATGAAGTGAAATGAGTAAACGGTCGCTATCAGGATATTAAAATAAATCCGAGCAGCTCGCTGACTGTGATTTATTTATAACTTGAAGGTTTTTGTGTTGCAGGCGGAGCACAGGTTGTCCCTGTCCGATCCATCAAAGGTGATGATCACATGATCAACTCAGTGTTACTGCTCTTTCTCCTTTCTCCTCATGCTGTAGATTAACTCCATACTGCAGGCACTACTCCACCTGTCATGTAAACTCCACCTGTCGGTCATAGAATGTGAAGCTGTCCCTGTGAAGTATTCTACAGAGCGTAGCCTATACAAAGATGGACGACATGACGGCTCCTTAAAAGTGAAGCCAAAGCATTTAGAGCTCCCTCTACTGGCTGGCTGCAGTATAGGTCATAAACCCCGCCTCCTCCATATAAACAGATATGAAACATGAGTCAAACTTTAAAATCAAATTGGACACATCAAATACTTTTTCGCGTCCAGAGGGGACTTATTTTGGCTTCACTTTTGTACAACAAGGTGGAGACACGTCGTCCATCTTTATATCCAGTTAGTTTTAGATGTTGAGACTTTTAGGTCTTTTCGCTTGTGTTCGAGAGCAGTTCAAGCTTCTCTTCCTCATGCCTAAAAGAACTTTGCGGACAAACGTTGAAGCCTTTATTCCTTCTTCAAAGTTTAAAGAAGCAGGAGGACACGAGTGGCGAGCGGCGTCCTCTCTCTTCCTCTTTTTGATAACGTGTCTTATTCTGTCTCTCTGTTTCAATCCAGGAGCCCAGGTTGTCTTTGACTGATCCTTCAGAGGTGATGATGATGATGATGATGATGATGATGATGATGATGATTTTAAGAGCTGTGGAGTTGTAACTGATAATGAACTCGGTGATGATGAAGAGGATGTTATTAATGAGCCGTTAGAGGGACTCTAGTTTTTGAACATTGTGCTTCCTGTGTTGCAGATTGACCGCAGGGTGTCTTTGAGCGACTCAGTGAAGGTGATGATGATGATGATGATGATGATGATGATAATGATGATGATGAGGCAGATGTTAAGATCATGTGTTTTGATGATGATGATGATGGTTGCATCATTATTAGACCTCTTCATCCACTGTTTAGTCGGTCGTGTGTAAACAGGTCTGTTGGAGGTCGTAGCAGCTTCATTGAAGAACAAATATCTCTCTCTGTTTCAGCTTGACCAATCAATGAGCTTCCCTCGCAAGGTGACAGACATACCAACCTTTGACCCGGGTGTTCTTGGAGTTAATTCACCTGAACAAAAAAAATAACAGATCACCGGCTTAAAGTTTAAGAGCTGCTTACATGAGCGATTAACACGCTGCTAGCTTGCGGCTGCTTATTTTGAGCTAATGTTGGCAGAGCTCCAATTAATGACGTTTTTATAATCGACATAGTGATTATTTTGCTTTTACTCAGAAAACCATTAAGATACAACAAAATAGTCTTAAATTACTCTATTAAGTATGAAAGAGAAGCGTGTGTTTACATTTAAGAAGCTAAAGCTAGCCAAGTGATGCTTTAAATGTCCCAATGTGTCAATTAGGGCACAGGTAGACAGATTTTTCAGATCTTGTCCTCTAAATAAAACAAAGACAGGCCAACGTACATTAAGATTTTGCATATGGCATTAAAGGTACATTTTGACCAAAGCTCCGGGGTCTTTTAGCCCCCAGAACTACTTTACCCTGAACTAAAAGGTTCCTGTGCCCCCATTGTTGTCTGCGTTTTGACCGTGGGCTGAAGTCCCGGGTAGATTGTGCAAATCAGGCCAGTGACGTATGGAGGAAAAAAAGTAACTGCACTACACCACCAGACCAGTAGAGGGCAGTAACACAAAGACAAATGCCATTCATCACAGATGACACCATAGAAGCAGACGGACAGGCAGGTATTATTATGAGCAACACAACAGTTAGCCTGTTAGCATGAAGAGACTCAGCTGGCGCTGTTTTAGATGGTGCTATATTTCATCACAGATGGATTCACTGAATCAACACGTGAGAGGAGATAAGCGCGAGTAGCAAAGACGTTTCAACACGGCTTTAAAATCCTTTTGAACTCAAAAAGCCGTGGCAGAGATCTGCCGGTGTTTTGGTTTAAACAGCGACCCTGTTAACTGGAGATTTTCAGCCGGATGCATCCTTCATAAACGTCTTTAGACGATCATTAAATATCTGATGAGGATATTTTGAAATCTTAATAAAAACTAAACTAGTTTTGCATTCCCAGGAACTCCCTCTGTGTTTCAACAGCTGTGTAAACTCCACAAACACTGACACGTTCAGCTGAAGGTCTCCAGTTTACAGGGTCACTTTTAAAACCGTAACACCGGGAAGAGACGCATTCACGGTGGGCTGAGAGAAGACTACTGTTACAAGCTGCTAAATCAAGAGAATCACAGCTTCTTCTTTTGAAAAGTACACACACATACAAAAAAGATAGAACAAATAAAAACTAATGAAAGAAAGAGAAATCAAGTGAATCACAGATGTGTGTGATGTTATTGTGGACGGCGGGCGGAATAAAAACACTGCGGTTAATCTACCAATCAGACATGTTCAGCATTGCAGGCCCCGCCCCCTGAAAGTCCCGGGACCTTTGAAAAGTACTACCCCCCTAGCAGGGGCTTTTTAGGGGGGAGATTAACTACCCCTGAACTAAATTTAGACCCTGGGTCCACCGGTCGAAAAGCACGTATTTCCAGGGTAAAGTCCCTGCGGTTGAAAAACGCCTAAAGATGATACAGATTTGTTTTTAATCCTGCTTCTTTTCCAGCTTTTTCTGTTTCATTTCATCGTCTTCCACCCTGATAACTCCTCCATGCTTGCTGCGACGGCGTTAAGGCGGAGTAATCTCCCAGCTTTTTGTGGTGGTTTTGTTTTGATCCATCGTTAACCTGCACACTTCATTGTTTCTCATTGTGTCTTTTTGTTCTTCTTCTGCCTCTCAGAGCATGAGATCCTTCTCTGTGGACATAGAAGGCATTGAGTCTGGGGTAAAGATCCGTCTTGTATTTCAGCCGCCGACTCTGCAGGATCAAATAAGATAAAAGGAGTTTTTTTTCACATTCAAACAAAGCTGTAAACATACTTTCTTGTTCTCTCCTGTCCTGTAGAGGTACAGGCTGCCCTCCATAGAATCTCTGGACATTCCGGAATGTATTCCGGCTGCGAAGGACACCAAGCACGGCCAATGGCTGCGCAGGAGGCGTCTGGATGGAGCATTGAACAGAGTCCCCGTAGGGTTCTACCAGAAAGTCTGGAAGATCCTGCAGAAGGTCAGTCTACGTACCAACTGTGTTTACTAAGGATGTCCAGATCAGCTTTTTTAATATTGAATATTTGCAGAGACTGAGTCCTTATCCGATACTTGTGTTTGCCTTGATAACAGTTGCTTGTTTTCAATCAATCAATCAATCTTTATTGATAAAGTGAAAAATCACAACAAAATCCTCAGATTCTTTCCAAACAGAGCAGGTCTAGACCGCACTCTATGTTCTGTTATTAACAAAGACCCAACATCAAGACCGGGTAAGATCCAGTCCCATCTTACAGACAGGACTCAGTCTGATCTCGTCTTAATCCACCATGAGCAGAGCACTTTGCAGCATTTAGCAAGTTACAGTGGCAAGGACAAACTTCCTTTAACAGGCAGAAACCTCCAGCAGGACCAGACTCATGTTAGACACACATCTGCTGAGACCGTGTTGGAGAGAGGGATAGAGGGAGATGAAGAGAGAGAGAGAGATGATAGTGGAGAGACGGATAGTAGTAGTTGTAGCAGCTGGAGTCTGGCATGTTGACAGCAGCAGGTTGGAGGAACTTACGGGACAAGGGAGCTCAGGGACTCCAGAAAGGTCTAAGAAAAGAGAAAGTGAGGGAGACGAGAAGAAAGAAAAAGAGGAGAAAAATTGGTGAAGGAATGACAGAAGGAAAGGACGGGATGAGAAAAGGAGACATAAAGGATGAAGGAACATGGAAAGAACAAAGAGAGAAAGGAAGAAAGAAAGGAAAAATGAATGAAAGAAAGAAAGATAGAAGGATGGAATGAAAGGAAAGAAAGAACCAAAGAAGAAAGGAATGAAAGAAGGAAGGAGACGGCAGAGATCCAGAGGAACCTACGAGACAAGGGAGCTCAGGGACTCCAGAAAGGTCTATGGTTAGTAACTTTAATGGGACAGGAAGAGTTAAAGTGAGAGACAGGCAGAGAGAGGGAAAGACAGGATCCCAGTGTGTCAGTCTAAGCCTATAGCAGCATAACTAAGAGCTGGTCCAAGCCTGATCCAGCTCTAACTATAAGCTTTATCACAAAGGAAAGTTTGAAGCCTACTCTTAAAAGTAGAGAGGGTGTCTGCCTCCCGGACTCTGACTGGTAGATGATTCCAAAGAAGAGGGGGCCTGATAACTGAAGGCTCTACCTCCCATACTACTTTTGTCAGTCACTGTAGAGGGTGAACTCTTCACATCTTTTTTCTCTCTGTCAGCTTAGAAAGCTGACAGTAAGTGACAGATAGAGAGAGGGGATCCAAGTGTGCCAGTTCCCCCAGGTAGTCTAAGCCTATAGCAGCGTAATTAAGAGCTAGTCCAAGCCTGATCCAGCTCTAACTATAAGCTTTATCAAAAAGGAAAGTTTGAAGCCGAAGCATAAAAGTAGAGAGGGTGTCTGCCTCGTTCCAGCTTTAGCAAATGACATCCCTCTAGTCGACGTAAGATTTCGTACGAACAGTAATGACGATATAATGTGCTGTCTTCTAGTGTCACGGTCTGTCCATAGAGGGATTCGTCCTCCCGTCTTCAACCACCAGAGAGGTGAGAGATCTTCTTGATTAGCGTACACAAGGAACTTGATTCTTGAAGGTTTTCTGTTGCTTTTCTAATCCCCTATTTCCGTTCCTAGATGTATTGATATCACGATGTATTCTGTTAAATCAAAGATGTCGTCCTTTCCTCCAGATGACACCCGGTGAGATCAAATTCTCCGTCCACGTGGAAACAGTCCTGAACCGCGTCCCTCAGCCCGAGTACCGACAGCTGCTGGTGGAAGCCATCCTGGTGCTCACCATGCTGGCCGACGTGGAGATCCCGAGCATCGGCTCCATCATCCACGTGGAGAAGATCGTCCACCTGGCCAACGACATGTTCTACAAAGACCAGGTGAGACTAGCGATCTAATTCTACCAGATCCGTGTCTGGTCCGTCTCCTAACCTTCACAGCACCAGATCTGATAGGTTTCTATTCCAGTCAATGTGTTAACTTCCACTGGATCTGCTCCATTGCATTCCGGCTGCATCTCTGATCTCTCAAATCAGGATCAGATCTTCTTTCGTTGAATAAATCCAGACATTCTTTTCCTTCTCCTGCAGAGGGACCTGGGAGCAGAGGAGTCCATCCTCGAGAGAGACCCGTCCACCGGGGTGTGCAGGCTGCTGTACGACAGCGCCCCTAGTGGACGCTTTGGGAGCATGACATACCTCACAAAGGCAGTGGCGGATTATGTGCAGGACTTCTTGCCCAGTGGCTCGTGTGCGGTGCAGTGAGAGAGGAGAGTGAGGGGGGTGAAATCACTGGATAGAGAGAGACAGTAAAGGCTGAAATTTAAACATTTGTTACATGAAATAATAAAAACAGGCTGAACTTAAAGTAGATCAAGTTACCGTAGGTTTATTTATGAGCTGTAAAGCAGATCAACTAACTCAGACATTTAGATTCATATCGACTGAAGTTATTTTTTACTGGTTAACATTTTCTAATGAAAGGGGCTTTCAGACAGGCTCATCATCTACGGCAGCTTGGTCTACATGATGACCTCCTGTTCACCTGCGTACATCCGTCCTAACAGACGAAGGTCAACATCGTGTTAGTTTCCTCGTGACTTTAAGCTCTTAAAAGACGTAAGCTAATGTTAAAACCACTGACTGAATAACAGGATGGAAGCCATGATACCCCTGTGTTTAGAGATGTTGAGACGTGGAATTGACGTCCAACCCCTTCCTCAAACCAGAACACACATTTAACTCACCGATAAAACATTACACAGGAAGAGAATTTGAGCCAAAAATATTCAATGGAATTTTTTTTTTTTAATTCCGAGAAGATTAATGTAAGAATTTTGAGATTAAAGTCAAATTTCTGAGATTAAATTCGAAATTTTGAGATTAAAGTGGGAATTCTAAGAATAAAGTCGGATTTCTGAGATTTATGTCGGAATTCTGAGAACTAAGTTAGAGTTCCGCGATTAAAGTTTGAATTCTGAGATAAAAGTTGTAAATCTGGGATTAAACTCAGAAGTCTGAGATAAAAGTAGGAATTCTGAGAATTAGGTCGGAATTCTGAGATTAAAGTTGGAATTCTGAGATTAAAGTCGGAATTCTGAGAATAAAGTCAGATTTCTGGAATTAAAGTTTGAACTTTGAAATTAAAGTTTGAACTTTGAAATTAAAGTTTGAACTTTGAAATTAAAGTTTGAACTTTGAAATTAAAGTTTGAACTTTGAAATTGAAGTTTGAACTTTGAAATTAAAGTCTGAGTTCTGAGATTAAATTTAGAATTCTGAGATTAAATTTAGAATTCTGAGATTAAATTTAGAATTCTGAGATTAAATTTAGAATTCTGAGATTAAATTTAGAATTCTGAGATTTAGGTCGGAATTCTGAGATTCAAGTCGGAATTCTGAGAGTGAAGTCGGATTTTTTTAATTAAAGTCAGAATTCTGAGAATAAAGTCGTAGTTTTGAGATTAAAGTCAGAATTCTGGGATCAAAGTTGGAATTCTGAGAATAAAGTCGGATTTCTGAGATTCAAGTCGGAACTCTGAGATTAAAGTCAGATAAATTCTGAGCTCTGAGAATAAAGTCGGAGTTCAGAGATTAAAGTTGGAATTCTGAGATCAAAGTCGGAATTATGAGATTCAAGTTAGATTTCTGAAATTAAAGATGTAATTCTGGGATTAAAGTCAAGTCATTACAGTCTCCTCAGGTCAGTACAGTCCACAGTAGTAGAAATGATTCTTGTGTTGGTTTGAAGCAGACACATTGTTAGTTCTGGAAAGTTCATTGACTCTTGTGTTTGTGTTTGTTTTGTTTCCTGAATGTGAGCTCTAGTGAGTCTTAACTGCAGTTTATTACTCGTATTACGCTGAAGGCATCGACACACCGATCGTGATGAGGCGGGTCAATCTATGGATTCTTGTTTTTGGTTATTTTGGTCTTTTTATGGGATTTATTGACAAGTAAAAAAAAATAGCACCAGACTTATATTTAAAGTGACAAAACTCTCACACCTCTCATGAATGTATCAACGAGATCACAGGGAATGTGATTTGACTGTAACACTTGATATCTAAGTTATGGTTTCTAACAAACTTGAAAACAAAAAAGATCTTGTGTAAGCATTAAACTCTGAATAATGACTGTAATTCAGCCTAATTTATTACCGCACATTTGTGTTGTATTGCTCAGCAAATAAAACTCACTGTACCTCTAATCCGTCATGCTGTATGATGTATAAAATAATACCAGATAATCTATTCTCTATTTATTTTAAACTTATTAATTTCATAACGGACGTCAGAGAAATTACATAAGAGAATGCATGTCTACCTTGTAGCCTTAACATTTAGCACGTGTGTAAGTGTGTGTGTGAGTGAAGGAGTGCTGTTTGGTTTGTAATGTCAGAATGTGTGAAATAAAACCAGCTCATTTTTTAAAACAGGAAGTTTTGTGATTCCGATTTGTTGGAAATTGTATTTTGTTTTGTATTTCTGAATGCAGTGCTCTTGGGAAATTAAAAATATGTGCCTAAATCCACTGACGCTTGAGTTATTTTGAACTTTTTAATAACATTCAGTTTCCTTTTTATTGTGAGAATACGAAAAAATGCTACAAGAATGATGAAGCTAACATTACCTTGATTTATTGTGTAAAACACATGACGCTTATTGGCTAAATGGACAATAACCAAGTGAAAACTGTCCTGATATTGGAAGTTGTGACCACGATTTTTGACTACCAATTTTCAAGTAATTTAAACAAAAATTTTAATTCAGACTAACAACAAGTCTAAAGGTAAGAAAACACTCGGAATATAATGTAGGCTTCTCTTCCCCTTTAATTTATGTATTCACAAACTAAACTGTACTTCCATCTACAGCCCGTACTCTTCATTTAGACGGTTTAAATATTAAAATATCACATTTAAAAATAGAGGTTAAAGCAACCAGCAGGTGGCAGCATATGCACACAGGTTAATCTCTAACTCCATTCAGACCTAATGGCCTCAGGTTGGGGTCACTCTGTTTTATCCATGATACACAGAGCTTAGACAAAAATGGAGCGATGCCTGCAAGCTAGTTCAGGCAGACAACTCAAGCTGCAATGCCGTACACATCACATGTCCCACTCTCATAACCATCATCCAATCCTGCCCTCTGCCTCTCAAATTGGCGGTCTATTTAAAGTGGGAGAATCTCCCATCTCTCCCTCTGCCTGTCAACGCCTCTGCTGCTGCATGCTTATTGCTGAAATTTTCTTCATCCCCACCGCCTCCCCGGCATCCACCTGCAGGCTCCGGGGGGTGTTTAGTATGTATTGCTCATCACTCCTCAACGTCTGCATGTAAACTTATCTGCAGGGAGTGATGAGGCCGGAGCCTGGGCACCAAACATAAATATGTATTTGCTGCTATAATAAACAATTTAAACGTGAGTTGTCTGACTGAAATGCTGAAATGCTTGAAATTCAGTTAATTTTTTGTACTCCTCCCAATAATGCCAAAAATTTGCTAGGTTTTATGAGATTTCATAGATTATATGCCAGTCTGCAGCATTTTCTCTGAAAAAACTAACTTTTTGTTATTTTATCTTAAATCTTAAGGTTACCCCAAGTGTTATATTTACTGCAATCATACTCAAATTCAATATTTTCTTGTCTCAGATCATTTCTGATGTTTTCCACCTCAGTGAAAAGCTCAAATTTTAATGAAAGTAGTTCAACAATTTTGAGTATCTTTGCTTTTATTCAGTAATTAACCAAAGAGGAGATGATTGATGAAAATTTACAGGGAAGAAAAGAGGGAAAGTGTGCAAACAAGGTCCCCAAACTCAAACCAATGACTTCATGACAGAGTCAAACAAGCTCTTTTTACACCCAAAACCATCACTGAACTCTCAGACCTGTGAAAAAGAGTCCAGAAAAGAGTGAATCAAAGATTTTAGAAACATATCATAACGTAAAAGATTTTTTTTTTGTTGGCTTTGTTCAAAACAAAAAAAGCCTTCAAACATGAAAACAAGAAATGTCAAGTCAAGTCAGAAAATAGTTGGTGCTCAAACTACTGAAATATGACTAACATGCACTCAAAAGCAGAACTCAAGTGTATGATTTCAGGAATTAACCCCCAAAATGCCAGTTTAAAAACATAGAAATTCATTTTTTTTTTTTAAAATCGGCTAAAACACAAAAAGTTGAGTATTTCCCATATAATACGTGTAGATCAATTTTTCTTTTCAGGTGGTTAGCACAGCCTTAAAATATTACAATAAAACTATGATGATGTCCAGCTATCAGTGAACCACTTCACTTGAGGCTGGTTCTGGAAGTACAGGAAACCACATACACACCCATTCAAAAAAGACGATCTTTACAGTAGAAATAATCATGTTTACAGCCTTGTTCAAAAAACAAGTGTAGTCTGAATAGTTAATTTCTCAATCAGCACACACTGTACAGGGGGTGAATTTTTTCATAACGCGGCAGCTTCAAAAATATTAAAGATGACATATTACACTCTTTTCATCAATATATATTGGTCTAAGAGGTCCCCAAAACATGTCTTTAACGTTTATGCTCAAAAAAACACTTTGAAATCAGATTTTGGCATGCCTGAAAAACCATCTTTTTCAGCCCTGCTCAGAACGGTCTGTTTTCTCTCTGACCACGCCCCCTCAGGAAGTGGATGTGGCCTCGGCTCTCCAGCACGTTGATCTAATGTTTACATGTTGGCTGAATATACACGGCTGCTCACAGACCCGTGTTACTTCAACCCTCTGAATCTGATCCAGAATCTGATCCTGACGGAGAGGCGCCTGCAGCAGGACCTTTCTGAACCATTGGTCACAGATTTAGTGTTTCTTGTTGTTTTATCTGTCAGTATGTTGACGTGTGTCTTGGTACACAGCTACAAACATGTAGCTATGTGGCTATGCTAACTAGTCCTAGCACTTATCCATGATAAATAAAAATCATCCTCTAGATCTTCAAATCTGCAGACGTGGGGAGTAAAACCGACCTTTGTGTTTATTAAGACAGCCTACAACTAGCATGCCTCCCTCCTAAGCTCCTTGTTAGCACACACGTGTGCAGGGAATGAAAAACGGAGGAGGGGTTGAGTTGTATTTTATACAGTCTATGGGCTGAACAAGCTCCAAGCTCTGACTTCAGTTACAGACCAGATGTTGTTGTGACGTATGAAAAACACTGAAAACTGGAACGGCTCGTTTCAGCACACATTTACAGAAAGGTGTAGAAATCAGAACAGGGGCAGAATGGGTTTTTATCATTTTCGGGGGGTTTGTAGACAGGGACACATATTTCAGGTAGAGAACCATTAAAAAGTCGATTTTGCATGATATGTCACCTTTAAGATTACGAGAGACACAGCTGACTTGACTGACAGACGGGAACACTGTAGCTGTTGGCGAGGAGGCTCAAAGCCCGCCTCTTTACGTCACACTCGCTCCACAGAAGTTATGTTGAGATCAGCATTTCCAATATGGCACCCGCCAACGACCAGCTTCAAAACAGCGCTTCAGAGACAGAGCGGTGACGTCACGGATAGATAGGAGGGTCTGATTGGCTTTGTCTCTCATGAAGAGTCCTCTGTATTATTTACAGTGTGTTTCATAACCAGCTAAAACATTCCTCACAGGAACTTTAAACTTTGAAACACAGTGTTCACCGTTCAAAGTCTAGAAGTGCTGAACAGACAAAAATACATGACCTGGGTGATATACAGTGAAAAAATCAAACACCAAAATAAACACAGACACAGGATCTGTCTGGGCATGCCTGCAAATATCGACTTCTTACACTTATCATGCACACACATGTCATTATCACACTGCTCAATATTGTCTGCTGGATAGTCGAATAATCCATTATCTGTTAGATCACATAAATAGGGTTATGTAGGGTTTAACAATTTATTACCTTAATGTTTTATATTTATTTTAATATTGTTTTATTATTATTATTTTTTCTAAATATTTTATTTTATTTATTGATTTTTTAATTTAATTTAATTTAATTTATCTATTCTATTTATTAATATGTATCTAATTTAAATCTATACCTATTTTTTATCTACTAAGTTTTTATTACTTCTTCTAATTTTAGCCTTGACGTAAGCTAGCTATCTCTTTAGCTCCTCCTTATTTACAACATCTATTTTTAATTCTTTAAAGGTGACATATCACGCTTTTTTCATCAATATATATTGGTCTAAGAGGTCCCCAAAACATGTCTTTAAAGTTTATGCTCAAAAAAACACTTTGAAATCAGATTTTGGCATGCCTGAAAAGTCCTTTTCTTCAGTCCTCCTCAGAACACTCTGTTTTCTCTCTGACCACGCCCCCTCAGGAAGTGGATGTGGTCTCGGCTCTCCGGCACGTTGATCTAATGTTTACATGTTGGCTGAATATACACGGCTGCTCACAGACCCGCGTTACTTCAACCCTCTGAATCTGATCCAGAATCTGATCCTGACGGAGAGGCGCCTGTAGCAGGACCTTTCTGAAGGATTGGTCACAGATTTAGTGTTTCTTGTTGTTTTATTTATCAGTATGTAGACGTGTGTCTTGGTACACAGCTACGAACATGTAGCTATGTGGCTATGCTAACTAGCGCTAGCACTTATCCATGATAAATAAAAATCATCCACTAGATCTTCAAATCTGCAGACGTGGGGAGTAAAACCGACCTTTGTGTTTATTAAGACAGCCTACAACTAGCATGCCTCCCTCCTAAGCTCCTTGTTAGCACACATGTGTGCAGGTAATGAAAAACGGAGGAGGGATTCAGTATTATTTTATATAGTCTATGGGCTGAACAAGCTCCGAGCTCTGACTCCGTGATAGACCGGATATTGTTGTTACGTAACAAAAACACGGAAGTCTGGTGGAGAAATCTGAACAGGGGCAGAATGGATTTTTTTCATTCTCGGGGGGTTTGTAGACATGCGAGGGACACATATTTCAGGTAAAGAACCATTAAAAAGTCAATTTTGCATGATATGTCACCTTTAACTTTTATTATTTTAGCTACATATTCCTATTGGTCTGCATTGATATACATCTAAATCAGCAGAGGGGACCCAGGCCATCTCTGTGGGTCCATATAAGGTTTCATGTCTCCTTCATTGTAATGCATCCAAAACTGCAAATCTTCCTCCAATGCGCGTGTCCGCCTGTTCCTCTCTACACTCCATCGCATTTCAAAATCAGCATCTGATCTTCAGAGACCAACGCACGCTTTAAAACAATACAATGTGTCTGTGAGTTTGGCTCGTACAGCTTGTGTGAAGAACAGTGTGTGCAAGCCAAGAGTGCCAGCTGATTCCAGCATACAGCCAAGGAACAGGCCGAGTTCGACATCAGGCCACGGCAGCGTGAACTTTTCCCCAACGTGATGTGAAGGAACAGTAAACACATTCTTACAACAGCAGTGCCAGTTTTTGATACCCAAGGCCCTGATCTGACGGGGCATTTGTTTCAGTTTTCATTTGAGGGAAGTGTTTAGGCACGAGGGTCTCGAGTTCAGGATGCAAACAGCGTTTCATATTTTGCAGGAGTGTTTGGTGTTGCAGAAAATTACAGTTGTTGCATTAAAGCGA
This sequence comes from Notolabrus celidotus, assembly GCF_009762535.1. Classification (NCBI taxonomy): domain Eukaryota; kingdom Metazoa; phylum Chordata; class Actinopteri; order Labriformes; family Labridae; genus Notolabrus; species Notolabrus celidotus. The sequence goes on from NC_048294.1 coordinate 4,259,695, forward strand.
CCGTTTTTTTACTTAAGCAGAAAATATAGACCGTATAAATTGTGTACCTAGTCTCAGTGAGTTTCCCAAGAGGCTTCATGAAGCCCAAAGATATCTGAATTGTAAAAACTGACTCCAGCTAACTTCTAGAAACTTGATAAGAGATGGAGTTGAGGCCATAGCCGCCTGGGAAACCACTACAACGGATCCCCCTGTTGGTCAAACACCCCAATTCTGTCCAATTATGCTAACTGTTCGTCTTAACTCAACCAAAACAGGCTAGTTATTAAAAATGCATCCCTCATGATGTTGTTATTTACAGAGAAATGAGACTAACGCCACCGTTGTGTCAGGCTGTAAACATGTTTAACTCTGCTGTAAAAACTGACGCTATGTTATGGGCTCAAATAAGGTTTCTTTAGCTTTTGGGGTCAGCCCCAAGTGGACATTTGGGGAGCTGCAGTTTTGTTTTTTGTTTTTAAGTTATTTTGGGGCTTTATGCCTTTATGATAGTACAGCTGAAGAGAGACAGGAAGTGTGGGGAGTAGAGAGTGGGGGAAGACATGCAGTACATGGTAGCTGACGTGAGTCAAACTGGCGACCTCTACGATGAGGGCTGTAGCCCATGTATGTGGGGCGCTAAGACCGCTAGGCCACAAGCGCCCCGGAACTGCAGTTTTCAACAGCAGATGCAGCTGCTTGGTGTTTAATGCACCCTGGTTTCTTTGTGTTTCAGACTATCAGGAAGCTTCACATTTTGCAGGAGGGAGATAAACTCCGACTTAAAGCAGAAAAGCTCTAAACTTTTTGTTTGTTTGTTTTTTCGGCTTTGATTGACGTCACCCATCTGTTCCTGAAGCGCTGTTTTGAAGCCAATCGTCGGCGGGTGCCATATTCGAACAACCTAACTTCGTCTGAGCTAGTGTGAGGTAAAGAGGCGGGCCTTTAGCCTTTTTGCTAACAGCTACAGGGTGCCTACCTGTCAATCAAGTCAGCTGTGCCCTTATTTGGGCAAAACTCATACGTTTAAAATCTTCGAAAATACTGAGTTAAAAAAAATTTCACCCCTGTACAGTGTGTGCCGACATAGAAATGAGCTATTCAGACCTAAACTGTTTTTTGAACCAGGCTGTAAACATGTTTATTTCTACTGTAAAGATTGTCTTCTTTGAATGGGTGTGCATGTGGTTTCCGGTGTTTCTGCAGCCAGCCTCTAGTGGACACTCGATGAACTGCAGCTTTTAGCACTTCCGCATGGGCTTCATATTTTAAGAGCCGCTTGGATGCACCATGCATGGCATATTCTGTAAAAACAACTACATTTAATCTGGCCTCACACCTCGGCCCCTCTCACGTGTGTGACTGGTGTCAGTCGATCCAGAAACTCTCCTTTAATTCAGTCGCTCAGCTTCAGTTATAAGCTTCACTTTCTGTCTTATGTTTCCGTTTTGTTTCTGGCACATTGAGCCTCATCCCCAGAGCTTGTATCGGCATGTAAACACGTGCACGCACACATGCTCACATGTATGTTCACTGAACACACACACACAGACACACACACACACACTCCTCATGACTCTGCACATTCTTCTGTGAAGTCTTCCTCCAGGAGACATTAATCTCGGTGAATCCTCATGATTTCCAGACGTTCCTCTCGGTTTGTGCCTTTCACACACTTGGCTCATCTCTGTCGTTGTGAAACACAGAACATCTGAACGCTGACAGCTGTTTGACTTTTGAACACTGACAGCAGATTCACTTTGAGTGATTGCATGATAACAGTGGATGAGTCAAAGTGTGGGTTCAAATTAGTTCTGGTGTTGCTGCGTGTTCTAACTCAGGGCAGATCTGCTGAGTAAGCTGCTGAGCTCATTTCTACAGGCTGCTTTGGTACTGAAGGTCCCCATCCCTGCATGTACAGAAAACTGTGCTCTTTGTGTAAAGTATATGAGTTTAACATTTAAAGGAACAGGCAGTAGTTTCTTGCAACGTTTGCAAACATTCAACATTGTAGATTAATACTGAAGACATCAAAACTATGAAATAATCTGGTTTTGCCATAATCTGGATTACAACAGTCGTCAAATAGGACTATCCATTGTGTGCTAACCCTACCTCTGAACACAACTGATGGTCTCAAACACATTAAGAAGGCAAGTCATTCTACAAATGAACTCTTGACAAGGCTCATGTTCATTAGAAACCATTCCAGGAGACCACTTCATGAAGCGGACTGAGCGAATACCAAGTGTGCAAAGCTGTCATGAAGGAAAAAAATGGGCTACTTTACAGAATCTAAAATATAAAACATATTCTGCTTTGTTTAACACTTTTTCTGTTAATTAAATAATTCCATGTATGTTCTTTTGTAGTTCTGATGTCTTTGGTATTAATCTACAGTGTTTACAATAATTAAAATAAATACAAACCCTTGAATGAGAAGGTGTTTCCAGACTTTTGACTGGTAGTGTATATAGAGTAGGTTGTTGTGTGAAATAGAAGGGTGAGGCAAGGCAAAGGCAAAGAGAAGAGAGGTCTTAGCTCACCTTGAAGCAATTCTTTCTACAAAACCACCCCCTCACTATACTTTAATTCACTTATTTTCCATCTACCAAGTAGAGATACAAAGATGTTGACACTAATTGTTCTGTAGATGTAGATTATCACATGTGGTGTTTACTCTTTTTATCTCTCAGTTTGTTTGTTTTTGGTATTTTTATTATTATTGTTCTTGTTTTGTTTTTTTTACCTTTTGTATTTATTTATTTTTTAAATATTAATCTATTTATTTTATTGTATTATATATATTATATTATTATATACACTAAGCTAGGTTGAGTTCAACATTTCCAATATGGCTCCCGCCGACGATTGGCTTCAAAACAGCGCTTCAGAAACAGATGGGTGACGTCACGGACACTACGTCCATTATTCATACAGTCTATGGGTTTGACCAATCAGAATCAAGTGTTTAACACAGCCAGGTAAGAGAGCTAGGTTTGGCTAAAAATAGCATGGTTGTTACCATTCAGTGCGTAAGTTACGTTTTATTCGTGAAAGGTCTTCACTAGTTTGATTGAGGTCATGAAAAACCGCCCAAGATGAAAGTCCTGCAGTTGTCCTACGTCTCTTAGAGCAGGGGTTCCCAAAGTGGGGGTTGCAAGACACTAAAGGGGGGGGTATGGAGAAGTCTTCTAGATTATTATTATTTTTAAGTTATATTTTTGGGCTTTTTTCGCCTTTATTGACAGGACAGCTGAAGAGAGACAGGAAGTGTGGGGAGTGGAGGGTGGGGGATGACACGCAGCAGATGCTCAACCGTCCGGGAGTCGAACTGGCGACCTCTGCAACGAGGACTACAGCCTCTTTATGTGGGGCACTTAGACCGCTAAGGCACCAGCACCCCATTTGTTTTTGTTAGGTATCTAAAACTGCATATTTTATTCGTTGTACATATGTCGTGAAAAGCATAAGGAGCAGATTTATTCATAACAGCACAGGAAACACAGACACATGTGCATGTAGCTAGGCTAATTTTCTGCAGACCAGCTAAATGAAGTATGAAGCTACATTTAATTACATCCAGGGTTAGGACAGCTGGGGTCGAAAATCTTTGGCACCTATATTTTGGGGGTCACGGCCTGAAAAGTTTGGGAGGTGTGGATCTAAGGGCTTTTAATAAGGCAGATCTGGGGTCTGAAATGGACTCTTATATGGTATAAACCAGAGGTTCCCAAAATGCGGGTCGCGAGACACTGATGGGGGGGGGTCGCGATATAGCTTCCGAAACATAATCAAAATTTAGAATTATCTAAAATTGTATGTTTTATCCATTGTTGTAAACATACAAAAAATGTTGCTAAATTTGAGATAAAACTATGTAAATAAAAAAAAAACCTCTTTACTTTTTTTTAATTCATAACAGCACAGGAAACACAGAAATATGTGCATGTAGCTAGGCTACTTTTCTGCAGACCAGCTAAATGAAGTATGAAGCAAGATTTAATTACATCCAGGGTTAGGACAGTTTGGGTCGAAAATCTTTGGCACCTATATTTTGTGGGTCACTGCCTGAAAAGCTTGGGAACCCCTGTTTTAGAGGAAAGGTGGAAATTCAAAATAAAGACAGTGAAACTTCAATATTATGATGTGCTTTTCTGTCATTTAAACCACACATGTCCTGATGATAAAAATATTCAAAAACAGTCAAACTATCAAACTTTCACCAACGCTTTTATTCCACATTTCTTCTCCAGCCTTCTACATGTAAGTCACACAGTACGAACAGTAGACACAGTACAAAGATAATTTCTGTTTCAAAAAGTGCAATCCCACTCAAATGTTTGTGTACAAAACATCAGCGATCACCTGCTCTGTGCAAGGTGTAAACTATGCAGGCGAGTCAAAAGCTTTGTCCCTGATTCTGATTGCTGATCGATTAGAGGAGATGGATGGAGAAAGGACGAGGCGGGGAGAGAATGTTAAACCTGTAACTTGTGTTTGTAGTAAAAAGAAACAGTTTGTAATGGATTCAGATGGAACTAAAAGGCAGTTTGAAACCTCTGCTCCTTTAAGAATTAACTTTTTGTGCCCTTTATCCTGCCTAGTTTTATCTTGTGTTGTCCTTTTGTCTTTGTCAGTAACCTAACTAGATAAAGACGGTAACTTTTTTAAAAACCAAATGATTCCTCTTGGGAAAAACAAACATTTGTTTCCATGTAAAATACAATCACTGGAATGATTAGACTGAAGGACGCGTTCAGGAGATAACTTATCAAACACGAGCTGGATGACGACACCGGACATGACTGAAGGGGAGCTGCTTTTAAAGGCTCCCTTTGCTCTTTGCTCCATCCATCATTAAGTTACAAGAATTAAAAAAACAGATAAATAGTCTAAAATCGAGAGGACCACGGTAACTAGAGCCTCAGATATGTACGTTAAAAAGCGTATCCTGCTTGGATCATAACATTGTAAATTTCGAATGGAGGCTGAAGGTCTACAACAGTAAGAATTACTGTTTGGTTTAAATGTTTGCACCCTTTTTGAAACCACGAACGGTTTCAGATAATCAAGTATAAAAGGCTGAATTTAAATCGAAGTCTCATCTTTTGAAATACATCAAGTAACGCAGTACTTTCACCCTGATGTACCTTTCCTTGGACGTAACCACCTGATGTGTAAATTCATATCTTATCAGAAACTTTTGGCACATATAAATACAAAGTCAATTTCAAATAAAAAAGATAAAGCTGGATACGTGCACATCCGTCGTGTTTAAAAAAAGAAAAAAGTGTTATGGCTGCACGCTCATGTAAACATGCTGGTTGGATCTTCGGACGTCTTAGTAGTTCACGGTCTCTGAGGGAGCGCGTTGGCTGTTGGAGCAACGTCCCGCCCTGAAGAGAAACCAGAGAAGAAGAATATTAAATATGACATTTTCATTATGTTTATACAAAACTACTCTTTGAACAGCCTGGCTTCTGGACCTGAACAACTAACATTAACTTACTAACTACTTATATTTTTGCAATTCACAGATTTTCAGACTTTTATTTTGAAATTATGGACCCAAAATATAGTGTTACAAAACGGTTAAGCTAGCTCAACAGTCAGTTGATTTGTCATTTTGTGGAAGAAGAAAACGAGAGAAGAAGAATCAGTGAGACATGTTAGCCCTCAACAATAAACCAAAATATCTTTTTAACTTAAATGTTGAAAAACTAAACTATAACTTGGTACAATGGTTTGGTGTTCATCGTCAGTGTTTAGCAAGTTGCTAAAGTACTAGATTTGACATTTTTATAATGTTTTAACAAAACTACTTTTTAGACACTAATTAAAAATTCTGCCTGGTTTCTGGACATGAACAACTAACATTAACTTTCCAACTACTTATATTTAGCAATTCACAGATTTTCAGACTTTTATTTTGAAATTATGGACCCAAAAAATAGTGTCACAAAACGGTTAAGCTAGCTCAACCGTCGTTGATTTGTTATATTGTGGAAGAAGAAAACAGTAGAAGAAGAATCAGTGAGACATGTTAGCCCTCAATAATAAACCAAAATATCTTTTTAACTTAAATGTTGAAAAACTAAACTATAATTTGGTACAATGGTTTGGTGTTCATCGCTGGTGTTTAGAAAGTTGCTAAAATATTAAATATGACATTTTCATAATGTTCATTCAGAACTACTTTTTGAACACTTATTATAAATTCTGCCTGGTTTTCTGGACATGGACAACTAACATTAACCACATTTCTTTCTTAGCCTTGTGTTTTTGCAAATTCACAGATTTTCAGACTTTTATTTTGAAATTTTGGACCCAAAAAATAGCGTTACAAACAGTCAGTTGATTTGTCCCATTGCTGAAGATGAAAACGAGAGAAGAATCAGTGAGACGTGTTAGCCCTGAGTTATAAACCAAACTATCTTCAGGGTGAAAGAATCACTTTTGAAATTTCATTTGGAAAAACTAAACTATAATTTGGTACAATGGTAACATGTTCATCGTCAGTGTTTAGTAAGTTGATAAAATACTAAATATGACATTTTCATGATGTTCATTAAGAACTACTTTTTGAACACTGATGTAAAAATACTGCCTGGCTTCTGGACACGAATAACTAACATTAACTTACTAATGACATACATTTTTGCAATTCTCAGATTTTCAGACTTTTATTTTGAAATTCTGGACCCAAAATATAGTGTTACAAAACGGCTAAGCTAGCACCACAGTGAGTTGATTTGTCATATTGTTGAAGGTGAAAACTTAAATTTAAAAACACATTTACTTCAGACACATCCCTAACTGTCTAACAGATTTCTACTTTTCAAAATTGAATTAGCTAAAATATATTTTGGGATTCAATTTTTGATATAGGTAGTTTGTGATCAGTTCACTTGTAGCCCTCTCACTCTCACTTTCTTTGATGGTGTATTTGCTGGGTATGATTTTCTATTACTTAAATTTAGAATTCAAACACTGTTGTATGAAACATCAGTAGAGATGAAATAAAACTTCTTGTAATTAAGCTTCTTAACTGCAGATCCACCACGGAACTGCAGATAGAAATGATCTTTTAGCTAACTTTGGTACAAAACATCAAATCATTACTGTTAAAAATTCCACATGGTCCCTTTACAAATGCTCTAACTAGAAATAAAAGCATATACCTTACCATCCTGAACAGCCTGGCCTATTGAGAGCTTTCATTAGCTAGTGCAATGACTTCCTGCTTTTGCTAACAATGATATCTAGTAGGTTATATAACTAGTAATAGAATCGTCACGCTATAGTTCTCAAAAATTAGCATTTTGACCACTTTTGCTGCTAAATTAAAACTGAATAAGGACTTTTTGAACTCAGTTTCTGGAGCACTTTAAGTAAATTAAGCATCCTTATGGTTGGTGATTTAGCCCGAGGGTGACACTGGATAGAATAGAATAGTCTCCACTGACAGTTTATTGAATTAGCCGACTTCTACAACAACTCTTGGTGTCAGTCCTTCTGATTTACCTGCACAGGCCTGTGGAGCATTCGTAGTTGTTCTGGCAGTACGCTCCGAAAGGTTTGCTGTTCATGATCCTCCACAGCGGGGTCATACGAGCTACCCTCCGCAGGGTCTGGACACCGGTTGAATCTGCCCTCTGGACCTGATGGACTAATGGACCTGCACATACCTGGAGTACACAGAGACACAGACAAAAAAAAAAAAGTATGTTCAAAAATAAATCTGGGAAAAGAAGACACATATCATAAATTTGCTTTGATTCACGTACACTTTATATGACAAGTAGGAAAGGATGTTACATTTAAACTAGGAAAATTGACTTAAATACATAAAGTGGAAATAAACATAGCACTTAAATTAATTTTAAAACAAAACAAGTAAAAACTGAAGGTTGATATTTTAACTTTTACTAACTTCTACAATTTTAATCGGCTGGAAAACAGGCATTAAGTTAAGTTTTTACAGTGCTTTTTCTCAGTCTGGGGACAATTTTCAAGCTCAATTTCAGCATGTTTGTTATCCGTTAGCAAATGTTAATATTATTTGTTCATTAATGAATACCTTTATTTACATATTACTAAAAAAAAAAGATGTTATAGTAGTTAAAATTGTATTTTTTATGACTTTTGTACTTCTTTAATTCTGCAAAACTGCTCTCCTATGACTCCAGTAGTTTGCTTGCACTTCATCTTTAAATATTGCAACACCTTGCATTTTATTTCCCTCATTCCAGTTCTCTCTGTATCACAATCATGCTCTTAAAAACCCTCCAAGTATTTAAAATTCAATAAAATGTATTCTTTAGTTGCATCAGAGAGAGAATTTGTCTTCCGCCACTCACCTGCTGAGCCAGCACAACCAGCACAAAGCAAAGAGCCACTGCTGCCTTCCTTTGGTTGACGAAGCTTGTCTCCTGCATGTTCACGCTCATCAGCAAGACTTCAAGTTAAAGATAGTTTCTTCCTTTGAGGGGTTGCTCTTCTGTGGAGTAGATTTCTCCTAAAGCAGGGTGGTTCTCCAGTCCTTGAAACTTTCTTGAGGACTCAACAAACTGGACTCCTTTCAGTTCAACCGTCAGCCGAGTGGTGAATCAGTCAAGTGGTCGGGTTCTGTCAGATTTTTTGATAAGCTGCAGAGTTGCTTGAAGTCTCTTGAAGTCTGCCTGACTCAGCGAACTCAGCTTTGGAACTGGCTCTCCTTTATATAGACAGGCCATGATCCCAGGAGAGAGACAGCAAGAGGGAGGGAGAGAGAGAGCCACAGTCCATGCAGTGATGTCCATCCCTTTTTTTTTTTATCTCTCATTTCTGCTCCAAATGTTTCGTTTTAACAGAAAACCGTTCTCCTAACTTGAGGCCGTCCAGCACATTCCCTGGAAGTGATATTTGAGATTCTGTCTTGACTTCAAAGACAAACTTTCTCTTTCTCTTCTCCCCAGATAACGTGAGCACAGGTGGACTAGACTCGGGCACACGTGATCGTAACACAAAGGAATGACGGCAAAGAGAGAAAGGTGGGCCAAGGGAGTTTAAAGAGGCAAAGAGGTCGCCGGATGAGTCAATGCCACAGAGTGTGTGAATGAACTTGCAGCAAGATAAGGTTTTATCATTCTGCTGAGTCGGTGCAGCTGGATATCTTGGATCGCTGATGCCCCTGACCTGACGTAATCTAACAGAGCCACTTATACAACGTAGACAGGATTTAAGAAAGGAGCAGGTGGGGTTTACGTAAGCAGATGCACAGTACACACAACTGGGGCACGTGAGTTCTGTGTGTGTGTGTGTGTGTGTGTGTGTCAGTGTGGGACAGATATTTCATTTTCAGCCTTGAGCATAGGTTCCCAAACTTTTCAGCCCGCAACCCTCAAAATATAGGTGTCAAAGACTTGGGACCCCCACTGTCCCTTGAAGTGGTTCAATGTTGCTTCATGCTTCATTTACTTCATACTTCAAAATGAATTTACCTTCATGCACATGTGGCTGTGTTTCCTGTGCTGCTGGGAATTGACCTGCTGCTACTGATCCCTTTTTTTAATGAACTGTTAGCTAATCCTAACCCTAATTTCAGAAGTCATCTGGCAACAAAGAAAGGCAGAAAACTAATGAAATGTACTTATTTGCAGGGTTTTATTTAAAATATAACTACTATTTTTGTGATAATGGGTCAAATAAGCAAATTTAGATTACTTTAAAAAAATTAAAAACATCTGGAAAACATCTTGCGACCCCCCATTGGTGTCTCGTGACCCCCCAGGGGGTCCTAATCCACACTTTGGGAACCCCTGGCCTAGAGGATATTCCTGTAGATTGAAATGTGGAGGAAATCACACAGTATAGCTTCATATTTTTAAAGCATTTCTTTAACTCATAGAGTTGTGTATCCAAAAATGTGAAATCAGGCACCAGACATGCTTGATTTTAGCCCCAAATTTAAAAATGTGTGGCCACATCACTGGCTCATAATATGTGTCCAGCTAACAACTGGTTTTGTTTAGCTAGCAGAGCTAAAAAAACAAAGCTAAAAACCAGGAAGTGTGGATCTAAGTGCTTTTACTAAGGTAGATCTGGGGCCTAAAATGGACTCTTATATGGTATAAACCATCCATCCATTATCTTGACCCCAGCTGGCTACGGGCGGAAGGCAGGGTACACACTGGACAGGTCGCCAAACTATCACAGGGCTAACACAGAGAGACAGACAACCATTCACGCACACACTCACACCTCACACTTTAGAGTGATCAATCAACCTGGTGGGCATGTCTTTGGACTGTGGGAGAAAGCCGGGGATTCGAACCAGGAACCTTCTAGCTGCGAGGTAACAGCCTACCCACTGCACCACCGTGCAGCCCTGGTATAAACCAGAGGTTCCCAAACACAAGACACTGATGGGGGGTGGTTGCGATATAGCTTCCAAAACATAATCTAAATTTAGAATTATCTAAAATTGTAAGTTTTATCCATTGTTGTAAACATACAAAAAAGGTTGCTTAATTTGAGATAAAACTATGTAAATAATAAAAAAATCTTCTTTACTTTGTTGCCATATGACCCCTGAGGATTTTATGCTTCCATTGCGTGTATTGAATGAAAAAGAAATACGTAGGTTTTACTAGTTCTTGCATGCTACTCCGAGCAACATCGAACAACCCCAGTACAATGGGGGTGAGGTGGTCTGCAGTCTCTGGCTCTCTTATTTTGGGGGTCGTTGGCTAAAAAGTCTGGGAACCCCTGGTATAAACCATTGGTAAAATCTAACATTTAGCTCAAGCTATGTGACTAAAACAGTGAAATGTAAAGTTTTCTGGGGTTGTGAACCACCCTACCTCTTGAAATGAATGAATGATGCTAGCTTGTAGTTTTAGCAAAATTAGCAAATCTTTCCATCAACACTCTTAGACATGGCCAGCTACACCCCCCATTCTTTTTAACAATCCAAACCCATGCCTGGAGCTGCCAATCACTCAGGTGTTTATTAAAATTCACCAAACTTGAATCCAGTGAGAATCAGTTTTAACTTTAGCAAGCTAGGCTAACAGGCTTTTTCTTACTATGTGGAATACAAACGTAATAGAGTGTCCTGAGCTAACTTTTAAGGACTTGTTAATGAAGTAACTCCACTGACCAAGTCCTGTCCCAAGGAATGGCTCTGAGGCCAAATTCAGGAGGTCACAGCTTCTCCCTCACTACAACTGTTCCTTACCAAACTGTGTATTTTTCAAACATTTGACTTTTGTCAAGATAAAACGACACCTACTGGGTCAGACTCATTGTGTTGAGTGCACCTGGACTGGGTTATAAAAACAGGAGCCTGTGTGCACGTGGCCTTGCCTTGTCAACTGGGTCAGTAATACAAAGGTGAGAGGGCAAACGTGTTAACAAGACATGTGTCTTCAAAACTCCACTCTTCGTTCTGCATTACTTCAAATCTCTGTCAAGCATCTTTTTAGTGATGAGTCCACATGTTAAAACCACAGCAGCGGTAATGCTTTCAGCCAGTTTGATGAATCGTCCATTCAATCTCAAAACAAAGGATCACGGATGGAGGTAATGGAAAATTCTGTCACTGATTCCTGTAAGGTTATTCATCACGGACAGGCCTCCAGAGGAGCACGAGACTGACAGGAACCCTGTATGACATGAACCTAGAACATCTGCATGATATATGCTCTCTGAGCGTGACTCACCAGATAATGCCTGACAGGCCGAGCAGCTGCAGAGATGAACAACCGAGGCAGCTCATGAAGCCTACAGGGAATGCTGATGCTGAAAGAGGACAGGATTTATGCAACTGGTTTGAAAATTTAAAGAGAGCATTTAAATATAAGTTAGAGATGACAAAATATACTTTGTTTAGTTGTTTCTTTGGGATTTTTCCCCTTTATTGAAGAGAGGCAGGAAATGTGGGGAGTAGAGAGTGGGGGAAGACATGCAGTAGGAAGTAGAACCAGTGACCAGTGCACAGAGGACTAGAGCCTCCATACATGGGGCGCACTTTGACTACAGAGCCAAACCAGCGCTCCAACAGGAAGTGACTTTTAAGAAAATCCGTCTTTTTCAAGACGAACGAAAACACTTTTGGCTCAAAAGTATCATGAGGTGCAAATCCACCCGATCACGTAACTTAATGCTCTTATTGTTGTAAATAAAACCTAATACAGTTTGAAAACTCAGAACAATCCTCTGATCTTTGGAAACATTGTCTGAGCAGATGTGTGTCTACCATGAGTCTGGTCCTGCTGGAGGTTTCTGCCTGTTAAAGGAAGTTTGTCCTTGCCACTGTGACTTGCTAAATGCTGCAAAGTGCTCTGCTCATGGTGGATTAAGATGAGATCAGACTGAGTCCTGTCTGTAAGATAGGACTGGATCTGATCCTATCATAAAATTAACAGAACTCCAACTCTGATAACCAAGTGTATTCTCCAGTGTTGCTAAATTCATGCGAGTACACTACACTAAACACAACACTAAAACTAAGAAGGAAAAAAAAACTTTTAAAAAAACAGCAGTTCCTCTAGTGACCACTTGAGGCTGGCTCCAAAACTTGAATTAACCCCATTAGAGCCAGTATTAAAATACAGACAGGAGACTTGTACATGTTTACAGCCTGGTACAGAAACCAATTTTGGTCTCCACACCTCATTTTTGTAATTGTCGCAACTTTAAGAAGATTATTCCTCATGATTCGTCTGTTTTATTAATATTAAGTCTCTCTCTCTCTCTCTTCATCTCCCTCTATCCCTCTCTCCAACTCGGTCTCAGCAGATGTGTATCTAACATGAGTCTGGTCCTGCTGGAGGTTTCTGCCTGTTAAAGGAAGTTTGTCCTTGCCACTGTAACTTGCTAAATGCTGCAAAGTGCTCTGCTCATGGTGGATTAAGATGAGATCAGACTGAGTCCTGTCTGTAAGATGGGACTGGATCTGATCCGGTCTTGATGTTGGGTCCTTGTTAATAATAGAACATAGAGTACGGTCTAGACCTGCTCTGTTTGGAAAGAATCTGAGGATAATGTTTGTTGTGATTTGGCGCCGTATAAATAAAGATTGATTGAAACTGACTACAGATGCATGTTAGAGGCTCAAAATTTGACCTAAAATACCAACTTAATTTGTTCAGCTGCTCCATTGTATCTCATGTTTTGAGTTCTTTGAAAGTATAGATCCATTGTATTGTATTTTCTGGGTTTTAAACTCACTAATTTTCAAAATACATCTCATAAACCTTAAATGTCAAACTTGCAGGTTATCCAAATATCAATGTAGTGAATGGCTAGGTGATTTTTCCACATGTTTGATCTCTGTACTGTAAGAAAAGATCAAATCTTTTTCACGCTTCTCCATTTTTTGGAAGGTTTTGTTGGCACAGTTTTTTCTAGATTGGGCCAGACTCAAGAAGATTTGAGGCCAGAGGTTCCAGTGTTTGTTCTAGCACAGTCAGTTCACAATCCTCAGGCCATGAAAAGAAAAAAAAAACCCTATCTGACCATGTATGTCTGCACTTTAAACTTTGATTTGTTCTGAAAAAAGACTGGAATAATTCCCTGGGACAAACGGATCGAAGAGAGGTCGCAGACATGCCCTCATCTGACCTGCTTTCAGTCTTCATGTGGACTGGGTGGGCTGCTGTTCAACGAAATGAGTCGCCCAGAAAGCCCTGTGAATGTGGACAGGCCTTGAATTGAAGCCAGTAATTCTCTGATAGCGGATGTGGTGACAGTTCATGGCAAAGTTTACCTCTTATCTCTCTCTCCTGAAAAGTAATCTGACATCATTTAGAACAGCACTTCATGCCCCTGAGACTCCTTTAGAGGTGGACCAAGGTGGGACCAAGTCGAAGCACTGATAAGCTGACATCAGAGGTTGTAAAGAGGTGTAATGGGTGAGATTGTGATGTGTTTGTGTGCACATCCAGGTGTGTTTGTGGGAAGCTCCCACTTTAAGTTTACACAACATGCAGGGGTGTTAAAAACTGCAGTTCCTTGGGTGTCCACTTGAGGCTGGCTCCAGAAGTACCAGAAACCACATAAACACCCATTCAAAGAAGCCGATCTTTACAGCAGAAATAAACATGTTTACAGCCTGGTACAAAAAACAAGTGTAGTCTGGATAGCTCATTTCTCGATCGGCACACACTGTATGGGGGACAAATTTTTTCATCACACAGCAATTTTGAAGATATTGAGATTACGAGTTTTCACACAGCTGACTTGATTGACAGGCGGGAACATTGTAGCTGTTAGCGAGGAGGCTCAAAGCCCGCCTCTTTACCTCACACTAGCTCGACAGAAGTTAGGTTGAGGTCAGAATTTCCAATATGGCTGCCGCCGACGATTGGCTTCAAAACAGCGCTTCAGAAACAGATGAGTGACGTCACGGATACTACATCCATTAATGATACAGTCTATGAATGAAATCCATCCTGGTTTATACTTCTGCGTTGGCTGTGCGCCATAGTGGCTTACATTCTGGAGAATCCATATCACTAGTTGGTCATATCCCCAGTTTCCCACTTGGTGGCGCTACATTCTCTGCTTGTTTGAGTACAGGAAACCAAGTCGGCTGAATGCATATACCTATGTATAGATACAATCCACACTAACGAATGGCGTATAGATTCGACCCAGGAGTAGAGCTGAAGATATTTGTCCGAACCCGAACCCGACCCGGGCACGGCTCGGGCTCGGGCTTGCGCGGTTAATGAGCGGTCAGGTGAATCTGGACTCCCCTCAGCAAGCAGTCGTGCGTCAACGGCACGAGCATTGGCTCGCACGTAAAGTGATAATACAGGACCTCTATAAGACCGCATCATTCCTCTGGCCAAAATGTAACCAGCTGAGAATGTGTCACACTCAGACAGGGAGGCCGTACATGCACATGCTCATGCCCGCACTCTTCTACAAGCTATGCACGGTGCTGCAGGTGCACAACGAGATGTGGAGACTCGAGACCAAGCGGCAAACTCCAGTCTCAAACGATGAAGCCAATGCGGAAGTGATATAAACTGCAATACATCGAAAATCCTCTTGAGGCTGGCTGCAGAAACACTGGAAACCACATAGATATGAATGGGAAAAAGACGATCTTTGCAGCATTAATAAACATGTTTACAGCCTGGTTCAAAAAACGGCTTGGCCCTACAAAGCTAATCTCTCTATCGGCACACACTGTACGGGGGGTGAATTTTTTTCTAACGTGACGGTTAAGAAGATATTAAGATTATGAGTTTTGCCCAAATAAGGACATGACTGACGTGACTCCCGGTCGGGAACACACAGCCATTGGCTAAGAGACTCACACTACGTCACACTCTGCCTAGTTGAGTTCTGCATTACCAATATGGCTGCTGCCGTCGATTTGCTTCAAAACAGCTCTTAGGAACAGATGGGTGACGTCACGGATACTACGTCCATATTTTATACAGTCTATGCTCGAGACCCAGAGCTCTCCAGAGGCGAGCACTCTCATCCTCCGGCAAAAGGAGCGACTTTTGAGGAGTGGGAAAATGTACAGCGAGCTGACTGGGAAGACAATGAGGTACATCGCTACATTAAAAATGACTGTCATGGAAGATGAAACTGACGTTTTTGGGTGGTGGAAGATCAACAGACCATCCTACCCAAAACTCGCAAAATTAGCCAGATCAGAAATGAATAATGTCGGGGCAGTCGGGTTGTAAACGGGTTCGGGCTTTAAAAAAATCCAGGTCATTCGGGTTCAGACGGGTTTGGGCAGAATTCTGTCGGGCTCGGGTCTAACTTTTAAGGCCCGACTACAGCTCTACCCAGGAGTATAAATCAGGCCCTAACGCCACTGAGTTACATCGGACTTAAGTTCAATTCAGTGTATTTAAGGAATACCAACAGATGCTGATGGAGGACGTTGTACCAGATAACTCCACTCCTGATCTGCTCTGCTTCTCTAGAACACATTGTTCGTCCATATCTCTCTTCCTTTTAACACACTTTTATTTATAGCTGTTGCATTTACAGGGGACTCAGTGGTTCTGTTGACTGTTCAATGCTTGTGTGATCTGGCAGATTGTCAACCAATGCTATAATGATAACAGGTTCATTTGTACATCATGCAGACAGGCAGCTAAAGTCTGAAAAGTGAGACAATATTTAACCATGTCATTTTTTTAAATATAAACGGCATTATGTTACTGTTAGGCTGAGGTCATCATGATTGTCCAGGGTGGAAACTGGGAAAGCCCCCATAATTCACCTTGTACAATAAGGTGAAGGGTTTTTATATTACAGCTGTCTAAGGAGAGCATCATCAAAGTCATGCAGCCTATTTCTAATTCCCCCTAGGATCCTCAGTTACCGTAACTGTTGTTTATAGAGTGACTGGAAATCCGTTTTACAGGACCTCCCTGGCGATTTCCTTGAGTGGGTTCTTTTGTGTCTTATCCTAATCTTCTCTGACACATGCTTTGATGTTCTGAAAGAACACACACAGAAAGACACTGAAGCAGGACTGATTCCTGTAAATGTCACAGATGTGTCACACAGAGAAAGAAGTGACCTGTAACTAATCGAGTAAGACAGACACAAGATCTGATCAGGTCTAGGAGGAAGGAAAAATAATGTCAGTTTTTTTTTACCAGATTTGGAAATGAGGGAATCGGTCAGCTGGACTGTTATGCAAACATATTTTTGTTTTTGGTATAAAGAATGTTCTTTTTGAAACTATTCCTGGAATTCATAAAGCTGGGAAAGGATGTGAAAGAGAGAGAGATAAGAGCCCTTTATACATCACATGTCTCCAACTAGTTATTGAAAATGTGATGTAAGAGAAGCAGCAAATCCTAACCTTTGATGAGCTTCAGTTTGCAGGATTAGGTGTAAATCTTTTAAGGACTTCTTCTTTAAAGACTCAAATAATGTGAGGTACCAACCAAAGCCAATGTAAGCTATAGCGGCATGTACCAGCAGTGGCGGAGCCAGGGGGTGACCAGGGGTAGCCATGGACACCTCTGAAAACTGATTGGTCACCCCAGTGGCCACCCTGAAATTCTTAAACAGGATTGGCCATTTGCCATGTCAGAGGCATTACTTATATTGAAATCAGTTATTGTGTTGTTGTGTTTCAACAAGCTGCAGAGACAGTAGTTTCTTTGCATTTCAATATTATTTTTGTTGATGCTTTGATTTTGGACAATCATCTTTATTTTGAGTCCTTAAAGAGTTCAGCACATTTAAATGTTGACACTCTGTCGAGTTACATTTTTAATCTTAACATTAGAAATCTACAAATTTGTAACATTTGTTAAATTATTCTATGAAAAGAAGTTAAAGTAGATGTGATTATTGGAGTTAACCCTACTAAGTTTGGGGTAAGCCCCTAATGTTTTCCACGCCTGGCAACCCCTTCAACAGTCAGTGCCCCAGTTTGGCCACCCAGGTCAAAACTGTCTGGCTCCGCCACTGTGTACCAGCAGAGCCAAAATACTCTAACACAAGTCCCACCTCTTACAAGTTAAATAGCCAAGTGTATCATATTTGATACATCAGTTTTTGAAACCTCTACATCATCAGTGTGATATATTTTTTCAGTAAAAACCTGATGTATACAATCAGATACATGCAGTGCAGGGATAATCCACCAGGTGTGGGTAATTCATGCACCAGAAGGACGTCACTTGAGACATCCAAAATGTCAGCCGTGGATCAGAGACCCACTCCAGGTTTTTCAGGGATATTTTTACCAATTTTGAAAAAGTTTGGATGAAAAAAACTTTCAAATTGTTCCTGAAATTTCAAGAGGAATAGAAACTGGATTGATGCAATGTAAAACTAATTAATATTTCATTACTTAATTTATAGTCAAATTGTGTTGAAAATGTGTGTATCAAAATTGATGCAGCAGGTAGATCAGGACATTTATTTTCAGATCTGTCAATCATCATTTTATTAAATTCCATGCATTCCATAAAGCAACATACAGTCTATTTATTATCTAAATGACATAATGAGGTATTTTTAGGATAGAAATTGAGATATTTTATATATTTTTATATATGCAACCTGCTGTATCATGATGATTGATGACAGGTTGAATGTGGCTCCCTAGTAAATAATTATCTTTTGCTCATTTATTTCCACAAAAAAATGAACAATTCAGAGAAGAAATATACAATAAATCAGGTTTCTTTTGCAACAAAATATGTATGACGTTGTCATGCAATATGGAAAAAAATAATTTCTAGGTTTAAAATTACTTTGGGGAAAATTTGAAGGAAACTCAAACTTTAATAGGCTAAAATATTGTTTTTAAATGTTTTTGTATGCTTAAATAAAGAAGAAAATTTGTGCAAAAAATGTGCACTAAAATGCCTGATGTATCACATGATACAAATTAAAACTCATATATGAAAATTGCTATCTAATTATTTTTTTTTTGTCAGAAGGTCCAATAAACACTCCATTTTCAAAGAATTTGAATTTTCTGGCAACTATATATGGTTCAGACTTTACAGGGTTAAGAGGAGGTTATCAGATTTAAACATGGGCCAACTTCCACCACGCCCCTGTTACTGCCCTAAAACAGAAGTAATGATGTTTCTCCATTATGTCACAAAACTGAAATACCTTTTTTTTTTTAACTCTTGATGGGAAATGGAGTTTACCAAACCAAAAATCTTTGCACAAGAGGAAAAACAAACTTGTCTGACTCACCCCGGCATTGATCAGCAGCCTTAAAAACACGGTCACGGTCAAACTGGGCCTCAGGGAATCCAAACATTAAAGCTGTTGTCTTTGCATTTGTGATGTTATTTACATTGAAGGAGAACTTGAAAGAGGCCGTATAGATCGTGGATACTGGGGTTACTGTGACAGAGGAGAGACAGTTAGCTGGTATCTGGTCTGGGAATGTGGTGCAAAACAGAGATGACACACTTAAAGTTGCACTGAAACCATTGCACATGAAGAGAAACATGCTAAATATAATAAGATATATATAAACTGTTGATGGAAACTTTAAAATGTTGCAAGATTTGATTGAACAAGCAAAAAAACCCACCTCAATTTAGCTTATTCACCGCCAAATAGGGAGTAGTGTGTGATTAATATGCACGTTTTTGAGTATACTAAAATTACCTGTGAGTGTGTGTGTGTGTGTGTGTGTGTGTGTGTGTGTGTTCATACACATGCATGCTGGGTAGTGTGTGTTCACGTCTGTCTGTAAACAAAGTTGAATGATGGACTCTCTTTGACCCACATACGGCTGCTGTCTGAAACAGAGCAAAGTGCATTTTCATAACATGCTGGCTCTGTCGCTGCTTTAACATTCACAAATTTGACAACTACAGAATAAAATAGAGCACAAATAACTACTTTTGTTTGTAGTGTGACTGTACAATGCAAGATATCTACACATGTCACATTTACAGAGGTGTGAATATTTGGAAGGCCAACAACAGGCAGGGAGTCCCCTCGCTTGCAGAGCCTCTCCTGTGACATTTGAGCTTCTGATATGAGTATTGCGTCACTCTGTAGGATATGTTATGAACAAGTTACAGACATCTTTACTAAACAGACAAAAACTATTATGAGTTATTGTTCTACATCAACATATCCTGCAAATAGGTGTAGTCTACAACTAAGCTTTCACGTTTTGAAAACAACTAAAGCTAAAATAAACAGTGAACAAGAGATGGAGATGACTAACTCTCATGGCCAAAAATCATGGTTATGAGGTGGTATAAGGTGGTTACAGGTGTTATAAGGTGTGATAAGGTGTTATAAGGGGGTATAAGGTGGTATAAGGTGTTATAAGGGGGTATAAGGTGGTATAAGGTGTGATAAGGGGTTATAAGGGGGTATAAGGTAGTATAAGGGGTTATAAGGGGGTATAAGGTGGTAAAAGGTGTTATAAGGTGTTATAAGGTGTTATACGGTGTTATAAAGGGTTATAAGTTGGTATAAGGTGTTATAAAGGGTTATAAGGATATAAAAGGTTATAAGGTGATATAAAGGGTTATAAGATGGTGTAAGGTGGTATAAGGTGGTATAAGGTGTTATAAGGTGTTGTAAGGGGTTATAAGGTGTTATAAGATGTTATAAGATGATATAAGGTGTTATAAGGGGGTATAATGTGTTATAAGGTCTTATAAGGTCTTATAAAGGGTTATAAGGTGGTATAAGATGTTATAAAGGGTTATAATGTGTTATAAGGTCTTATATGGTCTTATAAGGTGTTATAAGGGGTTATGAGGTGTTATAAGGTGTTATAAGGGGATATAAGATGGTATAAGGTGTTATAAGGTGTGATAAGGTGTTATAAGGTCTTATAAAGGGTTATAAGGTGGTGTAAGGTGTTATAAAGGGTTATAAGATGGTATAAGGTGGTATAAGGTCTTATAAAGGGTTATAAGTTGATATAAGGTGTTATAAAGGGTTATAAGATGGTATAAGGTGGTATAAGGTGTTATAAGGTCTTGTAAAGGGTTATAAGGTGGTATATGGTGTTATAAAGGGTTATAAGATGGTATAAGATGGTATAAGGTGTTATAAGGTGGTATAAGGTGTTATAAGGTTTTATAAAGGGTCATAAGGTGGTATAAGGTGTTATAAAGGGTTATAAGGTGTTATAAGGGGGTATAAGGGGGTATAACGGGTTATAAGGTGGTCTAATGTGTTATATGGTGGTATAAGGTGTTATAAGGTGGTATAAGGTGTTATTAGGAGGTAGAATGTGGTAGAAGGTGTTATAAGGGGGTAAAAGGTGGTATACAGGAGTATAAAGGGGTACAAGGTGGTAGTTTTATATATTCTGAAAGAAAAAAAGGAAATTCCCATGGTTCCATGTCAGATGAGGCCAAAAGCCTATCTATGTTGTATGATAACTGCCTATTTGTGTTTAGTTTGACCTTACTCTTTCATGTAAATCCCAGATGACCTCCTCAGAGGGTTCCCCTGATAACGAGGTCAAGGAGACGAGAAAAAAAAACAAGTTTTATGAAACTCCAAATTTGGAAGCCACATGCCAAACAGTCTTTAAAAATCTTCAATCCCTTTGCACAATGATTGTCATTTGAAAAAAAATTACATTTTCTGTACAAACTTCATTTAGAACCAGTTTCTGAAGCCTGTTTCAGGATTTTGTCTGCTTCAGAAATATAATGCACCAAGTGTTTGCCAAGGGCGCCATCTGTAGGACTCGTGCAATAATACAGCTCACTACAGTGCTTGAGTTGAAGATTCACTCATAAATGAAACCCTAACTCATTACCCATGACTGCTTGTATTTTAAAAAAGGAGGCATTAAAAATCAAGTCATTTAAATTTAGTCAATGAATTCATGTTCATGGTACAAATTGGATAATCTTCTACTCTCACAGCAAATTAAATTCAGCTTTTTCAGTATAAATAACATTTGTGTTGCATGTTGTGGCCTCTTAGGAATTACCATGTATTAAGAATACATTTTTTATTAGGTCATGTGATATGTTAAGAACTTAATATTTAAACTTTGACTGATTCTGGAAGCAATTTTCACTTCTGAGAAAAAGTAAAGTAGCATTTTTAAGAGAAAGTCACATTTAAAAAAAACTCACCTGGAGCTTATTTTCGTCCTTTTTCGCTTTGGTGGAACAACAGATTTCACTTAACATTTAACAACAAAAACAAATTAGGCTTTAGAAAACATGCATTTATTTTATTATTGATTTTCACTTGTAACAAAAATTGCATTCTTTCCCACGATTACACTTCCAACACTTTCTTTAACATTCAGTGCTTTTCCACATCCTATAATACTTCTTTTTTCCATTTTTTTGTAGTTTTTTTTCAAAAACAAGCCAGAAGCAGCTTTTTTTCCCCATAGACTTTAGGACCTCATTATAAATACACACAAAATGCTAAAGTTTTATACTGGAAACATCAAAAAAACAAAACAAAACAGACAAGACAGGGCCTCTGAAGTCGAGTCAAAATTGGTCAACCCTTCTTATCCATTAAAACGGCTGTCATTTCATACTGAGGCGTCAAAAAGTGCAGATACATCATGCAGAAGTGTTCTTTTTTTAATCGACAACTGGGTCTTTTTTTCAGTTTTTGGTCTTTTAGCTACTTTGGTAAATTCAGGTTTTTAAAATAATTAGCGATAGAAAAAATAATGAATACACAGACAGACAGAGGACAGAAACCTTGATTGAATGGGTATGCTTCCCATGTCAGAATTAAGATTTCTAATGTCTTAATTCCACTGATTGAGGTTTAAATTGGTCGTTTATTTTTCTGTTTCTTTCGTTGAGGTGAATCTTGAATCCTTAAAGTGACCCGTGATGTTCAGTTCTTTTCCCCAAGTTACTCACAAAGTGAATTTAACCTGATTTAGATATTCGTTAAGTTAGCTTTGGCTTAAATATTACGTTAGCTCTGATATTAGCCGTAAAAGGTACATACGTCAAAACATTAGCAACAAGAACATGTAACAATCTGTACAGTGCTTTCAACAGCTCACAGAACAAACATCTCTCCGTCTGCAGAACCCATAGTTCCTCGAAGTCCTGGTTTTAAAGTGCTTTCACAGACACACAGTGAAGATCTGAAACCACAAGAAGCGTCCTCCTTCAGTCTCCAGCTCATTGTGGTTTTCCTCTAAGCCGTAGATCAGACACCCGTCAAATCTGCCCCCCTTACGTCTCTTTCCTCAAGTCAAGAGTCTTTAACGGCACGTGCACGACTCAGCCACCATGTCCTCCATCTCCCTGTACTCCACCTTCTTCTTGTCCATCACCAGCACGCTCATGGGCATGTACTTGTACGGCACGCAGGACGGCGGCGGGACTTCGCCCACGCCCAGGTCGTTGATGACGGTCTGGATGATGGCGTGGTGCGGGGAGTGGTAGCCGTAGTGGAGCACCCTCGGGCAGTTCCCCTTGCAGAAGCGGGGGTTGTACACCGGCGGCGCGATGAAGTAGTGGCCCCAGCCCAGCTCGTCGAAGGAGAGGCGGAACGAGTGGAGCTTGCAGCGGTTTTTAGGCGTGCTGGTTTTGTGTTTGTAGTTGGGGATTTCGGAGAGGATGGAGGCGGAGGAAGAGGTGGAGAACGACAAAGAGGAGGAAGGTGGGGCGTTTTTCAGAGCATCAAGTGAAGGGTCTTTTGGTTCTGAAGACTCTTTGGAGCGACGTCGACGTCCACGCCGGTATGGAGGATGCCGCGGTGCTTGCCTCATGACGTTTTCCCCCTCACCCCCTAACAAGTCTCCAATCCAATCCCCCACCTCCCGCTCCTTCTCCAGGTATAAAAGCAGAGATGGGACCTCAACATGAGGCTCACCTCTCCATCTTTTTCTCCCGTGAGTCCACCAAGTGGAGAGGCCGCTGTCCTCATCAGCGTGCCCAGGCTCTGTGCACCAGTACAGGGCTGTGAGGGTTAAATGTCCCCCGGTGTCCTGGTTCTTCCCCTGCTGGACGTGTGCGGTTATGTCCGTCTCTGTCCACTGCTCGTGGGGCTCCAGGGTGGCTAAGTTCTCCCTGCCCAGCGAGGTGATCTGAGCCCTGCAGCGTGGAGGTGAGGGGACCTGGGTGCTGGAGGTTGTGGAGGATGAGGAGGTGGAAAATGGAGAGCGGAGGTGGATGAATGAGGCTCGGATCAGCTGCTCCGAGGGAAGCGTGTCGAGGTTGTACTGCACCGTGAAGCTGTAGTGATGATCTGAGAAGAGACGCAGAAAAAAATACATACGATTAGATTTTTCCTCTAAAAAAAGACGAGCACATTTTTTTTCTTTTGCATTCCAAAATATGTGGTGAAAGATTTGATTTCACATTTTAAAAATTGACGTAACTGTTGCGATAAAATCAAAATAGTAAGATGAATAAAAATGATTTAATTTGAATGTCAGGCGTTAAGTCCAAATTTAAACTTTCAGTATTTGAACAAAGTACAAAAACAGATCAGGGGTGTCATTTTAAAATTCTTATCTTCCATTGGTTTAGCATGGTCGTATAAAACATCGAAGTAGTTTCAGTGAGGTCACCCCTTGGTTTCTGACGCACAGTTTTGAAGCCCATCAATGGCAATCATGACATTTGAAAAGCTGACTCAACTTAACTTTCGGTCAACCTAACATTAGACAAAGAGGCGGGCCTTTAGCCTCCTTGCTAACAGTTTGTACTGATAGACTACATTGTTTTTTTTCGTACCAAGGTGTAAACCATAGACTGTAATAAATGGAGGTAGTATCCGTGACGTCGCCCATCTGTCCCTGAAGCGCTGTTTTGAAGCCAATCGTCAGCGGGTGCCATATTGGAAATGTTGAACTCAACCAAACTGCTGTCGAGCTACTGTGAGGTAAAGAGGCGGGCTTTGAGCCTCCTAGCTAACAGCTACACAGTTCCCATCTGTTAGTCAAGTCAGCCATGCCCTTAGATTGGCAAAACTCCTAATGTTAATATTTTCTGAATTGTCGCATTTCTGCTGCAAAGATCATATTTTTTGAATGGATGTGTATGTGGTTTCCGGTGTTTCTGCAGCCAGCCTCTAGTGCACGCTCGATGAACTGCAGTTTACAACAGTAAATGGACTTGTGCTTAAATAGCGCTTTTCTAGTCTTTCTGACCACTCAAAGTGCTTTTACATTACTTGTCACATTCACACCCATTCACTCACTGATGGTAGAGGCTGCTATGTAGTGAGAGACCATCAGTATTGGCTAATATCATTCATACACATTCACATACCACTGAACAACAGCAGGAGCAATTTGGGGCTCAGTGGGGTTCACTTCGGCAAGTGACTGCCAGAGCTGGGATTGAACCGCCAACCTACCAATTCATAGACGACCGACTCTACCCACTGAGCCACAGCTGCCCACTTCCACATATGCTTCATATTTTGATACCAGAGGTTGCCAAATGGTGTAAACATGTTTATTACTTTTGCTGTAGAGATCGGCTTTTTTGAATGGGTGTGTATGTGGCTTTGCAGCTAGCCTCAAGTGGACACTCAGGGTACTGCAGTTTTTCGAACTTTCACATTAGCTTCATTTCTCAAAACTGGAGGTTGGTGCTTTGTAATAAATCAAAATTAGTCAATTTATTAAAAATAAAATATTCTAAAAATCACAATTTAAATACGAACATGTTTAAGCTTTTTTTGTTTCTGTGTAATAAGACTAAAATAATACATTTCATATTTGTGCATCAAACAAATAGTCATATAACTCTCCACCACATTAGTCACTCAGTCTATCTTTAAGTCTCAGTACCTGGCAGGTGTAGATACCTGCTTTAGAACCAGACTGGGTCTCACCTCTTGAAGCAGGCAGGTAGTGCACTGTGGACGCTGTTGGCCTCAGCAGACGCACTGTGTTGGAGCCGAACTTCCGGTGCTGCTTCGGCCTGCCGTCCGGTTCTGCAGCGCTCCGGTACAGACTCAGCATGAACTGCAGGTTCTGGTCTGCTTTCTGCTCTTCCGTTAAGGGCCGGTGATGCTGCTGCTGCTGCGCGCCTTTAAGCCTCGCGCTCTGCTGACCCCGGCGGCTGCGCCTCAGCGTGGGCCGGGAGGACATCTTGTTCCCGGGCATGACTCCGTGTCCGGCGCAGGTGGAACACAGCAGGTAAATAAAAGAGGTGAGCACGCAGACCCGCAGGAGGCTCTGTTTGCTGCGGGTCGCCCTCATGGTTCGTGTAAAAACCTCTGGCGCTAGAGAGCTCCACCAAAGAGGCTACAGACGGACACCATCCTGCGCGCGGCCCAGGGCGGGATTTACAGGCTTACCTGATCGCTGGCCATTTTGGTGAACACGAGCGACTCACCTGACTGACCCCAATTAACCCCGAGGAGCGTGAGGAGCCACGTGATCTGTGCGTGCGTAAGTGTCAGTTGCAAAATTTCCACGTTTTATTAATCTTCCACATTTTTCATACATTATTTTAAGTCTAACCTAACGTGTTTATCTCATTAATATATAATTTATTTTAATTAGAGAAATCTGTCATATAATTTAATTATTTATTTAATTTATTTATTTTGATTGGTTATTTTATTTTTATTTTTTATGTATTGTAATTTTTTGTTATTTATTTTTATTGTATTTACTATTTTTTATTACTTAGTTAATACAATTTTTGTTTATTGTTTGGTAATTTGTTTTCATGTTTGCATGATGTAGAATGTTACTTGAATTACAACTCCTGTGCAGTAGGTGGCGGTATGCACCTTTTTAATTTGGTTGCAATCTGCCATAAATCAAGAGAAGAAGAAGAAGAATTAAATATACATATAGATATATATTCTAATAATATTTTACTATACTTTGAATCCGTCGATTGAACAAAAGCGTTAATTTTCTGCTACTTTCTTAATAAAAAGCCCAAAGATGAAACTTTTTTTTTTTTTTTTAAAGTTATATTTTTGGCCTTTTTTTCATAGGACAGCTGAAGAGAAACAGGAAATGTGGGGAGTAGAGAGCGGGGGAAGACATGCAGGAAATGGTTGACCGGCCGGGAATCGAACCGGCGACCCCTGCGAGGAGGACTGTATACCTCTGTATGTGGGGCGCTTAGACCGCTATAGGCCACCAGCGCCCTGAGATGAAACTTTTTACGCATAAAATAAGATTTAAATGATACACTTCCTCTTTAGTTTTGCAGCCTGTTTTCACATATTAACAGAAACTTTACTTTTGTTTTTATTTGTTTGTTCATTACTTTTATTGAGGATGACTTTTCCTCACTGTGGGTTAAATCAAAGCAAAATCTCAACAGACTAAAGAAAGAAAACAAACATTTTAATAAGAGACATTAAACTACACTGAAGTTTTGAGTGAATAAATAAATAAACAAATAGGCAAGGCAAGTTTATTTATTAAGCACCATTCATACAAAGAGAAATTCAAAGTGCTTTAAAGAGTTGGAATAAAACAAAGAAAAAACTGTAAAAATCAACAAAAACACAGCAAACACTTTATAAGCATTTAAATTCCATCAACTCATTCAGGTCAGACGATGTTCATTTTGTGCAGCCAGTTATATTTAATCTGCTCTCTCTACTTATATAACTTCTCATACTTAATAGTGTTGAATCTGTTTTTAACTTGGAAGGATTATTATAAATAATCAGCCCCCTTCACAGCTCTGAAGTCTGTAACTTGCAGAGTCTTACTGTCCTGCTGGACACAGAATCACAACTGGTCTTGCCTTAACCCAAATGAACCCTTTAATTAATCAATTAAAGAACATCTTCCCAAGGATTAATACTCACAGATTGAAATAAAACAGCTATGCATGGAAAAGCAAGCTACCTTGATCAAAGTGAGCTGATTTAAGACATTTTAAGTTAAATTTAAGCATCAGTTTCATATCTGTGTGCCTGCTTGGATTATCAAATGATCCAATTATTACAAACTGAAGTAAAATTCAACTTCTTAGAGAATTGAAAATGAATTTTGGCCTTTTTAAGTGTCATTCAAGATCAGCAATTTCAATTTTAAAAACACTTAAACAGAATTGTATTAACATGACAAAGAAGACAACAGAAGCCATATTTTGTCAGGCTGCATGTAAGAGCTAAAAATGACTCACTGGCGCCGCCAAGTGGTCGAATGGATCACTTATGGAAAGGCGGCATAAAGGACTCAAAAAGTCTCTTTCCCAGCGACAGCTTTGCAGACCTTACACATTATAGACAATGATGCAACGATAATTCTGATTCAACCACATGGTCAACACTATTAAAAAGCAGGAAAATCTTGTGATATTTTCAGACGACTCCCAGACGTTTCTAAACTTGCAGACTCTACTCTTACACTTTGTGATATATAGTTTGTTTGTTCTTGTACAATTTGAAGCCTGAGAGCTTCAGGATCTTCTGGTGAATGAATTGTTCTCAGTGGGGAGGAGCTGATCACATGACAGGCCGTAAAATCTGCTTAAAATGAAAGAAACATATGCTGGATGAGAGTCTTTTAAACTTGATCTCTCTTGAAAAGCAGAACTCGCCCCAAACCAAATATTACAGTTCTACAGAGTTTCTGAGGTGAAACACTAAAAAAGGGGGTCCGTCTGATCTGACCAAAACAAACTCCTCGTGGTGGGGACGAGAGGTGAGACGTCTGGGCATGTTGGAATCCGTCTCCCTCTCCTCTTTGATTCTTGTTCTTTTGACACACACAAAGATAGCTGCTCGTTCACACACATTCGGCTAAGTGGCACTGCAGAGTGGTGGCATTCCACAACAGTGATTATCTGCAGCCCTGATCATTTCAGTCTGCAGAGAGAGAGTGTGGGAAAACTTCAAATTATGGGGGGACTGCGGCAAATAGCTGCAAAGACTTCTGAGGGACCGATACCGTGATAACTTTTACCATGTAGAGGCAGGTTTTCAACTTTAAACAGAGGAAACTCTACTTTCTGGGGATAATACAGCTCTAATAGGAGAGGTTTGATTACAAAACACACAACTTTAAATATATAACCCACTTCTTTATGGAATGGATAATGTATAGGGAGCAGGTTGCTACAGTGGATTGGAGCCTGGACATGGTGAGCAAGACGCCGAGGTGAACAACCCACTGGCCGTAGCGTTAGCTGCATGCACCACTGCAAATAATTGGCCAATTAACTAATTGCTCCATGGCAGCGAGGCTGGTGCAAAACGTCATATGTCCAGGGAACCTCCTGGAAAACCCCGATCCAACAAATTCAGACTGTGCATGCCTACTACGAATAAACAACAATAAACATGGCGAGCAGTACCGGTGTGACTGAGAGAAGATCAAGAAAAAACTAATTGCAGCGGAAGAAATTAACATTTTATTACAAGAATATAGAATGAACAAACAGCTGTTATCAGCGAGTTAACCGTCAAAGATAACAAACAAGGAGAAAGGGAGAGTTTGGCTTAAGATCTTGAACCGGGTACATGCGTGTGGTGTTTCTGAGCGCACAATAGAAGACCTACAAAATAAAATAAGCCAACTAGCTTATGTGTTCTTCAAGTTTTTATGCTAAGCTAGGCTAATAACGTGCAAAAACCAGCCTCAGGTGCCATCTTGTACTTTGTGAAAAAGCAAATAAGTGCATTTTGCCACGTTATGTAAACACTATCACTCTAAACACGCTATCAGAGCACAAGTTTCAAACCTCTTGAGCTAGCTAAACAAAGACAAACAACAGAGTTCCAGCTAAATGCAGCGGTTCTGATCTGATCTGCTCCATTAAGGATAAAGTAAAGTGACGATTATATTCAAACAAAGATAAGAGTTAACTGCTTGTTCCCAAATAATCTCAAACAAAACATTACATGAGCTGAGCGTACACAGAGAACAAGTAACATGGCCTTGAGTTTAACACAGTCATGAGAGCTTGTTTGAATGTTTCTTTATATGGTGGTCAGACGGGGAGACTGGTACGACTGGAGGGGGCTTAGAAATGTGTGGGGACGTGGTATCAAAGTTTTTATTGGCCTCTTGTAGTATGGGCTGTAGTTGTAGGCTAAATCAAGCTAGAAAGAAGAACTCAGCTGCAAAAATTTGAATAGAATAGGGAAGGGAAATTCAGGTGTCTGTCAGCTCATCTCCCATTGGCTAGAGAGTTATGAAGCCTAATGGCTGCAGGGGTGAATGATTTTCTGTATCTCTCAGTCCTGCAGCGCAGTTTGATGAGCAGTCCACTGCCGCTGTTTCTCTGGTCCACGAAGAAGTTGTGAAGTGGATGATCTGTGTAATTTAAAATGACCTCTAGCTTCTTCTGTGTGCATCTCTCCACCACAGCCTGATAAAAACATCTGCAGCATCTTACTGTAGATGTCTAAGGATCTGAGCCTCCTTAAGAAAAAGACCCAGCTCTGCCCCTTCCTGTAGCGTGCATCTGTGTAGAGGGACCAGTCCAACTTGTTGTCCAGGTGTACACCTAGATATTTGTAGGTTGGCACCACCTCGATGTCCATCCCTTGAATGATAAATAGCTGATGGCAGAGTTTAGATCTTTGGAAATCTTCTATCCTTTGTCTTTGAGGAGTTCAGTAGGAGGCAGTTTTTGGGACACCAGTCACTGACACTCGGTCAGATCCCTGTATTCAGATTCCTGTCCATTCTGGATACACGCCACAATAGGAGTATCATCTGAGTATTTCTGGATGTGGCAGGACTCAGAGTTGTATTTGAAGTCCGCTGTGTACAGTGTGAACAGGAATGGAGCCCCTGTGCTGCTCATTATTGTCCCAGAGACACAGTTCTCCAATCTGACAAACTGTGGCTTTTCTGTGAGATAATCTGTGATCCAGGAGACAAAGGAGGGGTCCACTCCTAATATAATTAATAAGGACTACTAGCTGGTTTAAATTAAGATACTGGTGGGGCACTGGTGGCCTAGCGGTCGAAGCGCCCCACATACAGAGGCTACAGTCCTCGTCGCAAGGGGTCGCCGGTTCAATTCCCAGCCGGTTGACCATTTCCTGCATGTCTTCCTCCGTTCTCCACTCCCCACATTTCTCTCTTCAGCTGTCCTCTCAAATAAAGGCAAAAAAGCCAAAAAAAACATATATAACTTTAAATTAAGATACTGGTGCATATGATATTTGAGAGTTTTTCCAGGTGTCTCTGCTGATGCTATCCATTTCAGAAAGGTCAGGTCAGTGATGTTAGTGTTGGAGGGGGGGGGGGGGGGGGGGTTCACATTATTCCAGGTTTTAAGGGAAATAAATAAAGCATATTTACATTAGAGAGTTAATTGAACTTGTAATAGTTTTCACAGGAGTTGGTAGCAAAGTGGTGGGCTTCAAATTTCACATGAAACCAACCACTCTCTGTTATTTGGCTGCTCTGAGGCTGTCTGGTGTGTTTCTGGTGGCCCCTCCCACTCCTTGCTTCTGATTGGACAGTCACAGCCAAAGCTTCTCTGCTATTGGTGGATATGTGTGTCAATCACATCCGGCTGTTCGAATAGTAGGAGGGTCCGGCTTCCAAAGTTTTCCCCAATTTTTTTGCTGAGGAAAGCTAGCTGTAAGCTAACCGGAAGTGCGTAGCGTAAATATCAAATTAAAAGCATTACACTTGTGTTAAGTTGGAAGAATAAGTGGATTAATTTAGTAAAATATACATTAAATAGTTTTAACATTACAATGAACACGTCAGGGATGAGAGTGTGACTTTTAATTAAGCTAACGGCTACTTTTCATGAGCGTCACGAAGCTTGACCGGAAGTTCAGTCCGTCGTTCCGGGTTCCACATTGACTACCTAAAACTTTTCTTCCCTCCCCCTCTCTCCCACTCCGTCCTTCCACTCCATCCATCCATCCATTCCTTGTTGTTGTTAGTGCGGTGATGGAGAAGCACAGGGACCGCTACCGAGTCACTCAAGGCTAAAAGACACCCGACAGAAAGACTTACAAAGACCTGGAGGGGGGACAAGAAAAGAAGAGACACTAAGGTTCCGGTTCCAGGAGGGGACAGAATGGAGACCGTGGAGCAGCTCGTGTCTTTCCACCACATTCAGGTCCAGTTGAGCGGGGGCGCGCCTTGGGGGTTCACCCTGAAAGGAGGTCTGGAGCACGGGGAGCCACTCATCATCACTAAAGTAAGCTGACAGTCACCACAGCACTTTAATAACAATGGGAAAAGTTATTAAAACCCCCTTCAGCTGCTTTAAAGTGCATGTAATTTACTTTAAAGGTGTTTTAAATGCACTAAATTGTATTTTGCTTGAACACTTCTGCACATGCTGGATATAAATGAACTAGGGGTGTAACGATTCTTTTAACGATTTTATTCGTATCACGATTCGTGGTTGCCGATATGATTAAAGTACGATATTGGTTTATTTAGAACGAACAATTCAGTGACTTGAAATCGATTCAGTAACTTTTTAGCCAAAAATTCAACCAGTGTGACCAGGGCGTGAAATTAACACCCGCCAAGCGCCAATGGTAAAATAATTAGTTTGGCTTGTAAAACAAAAACACACAATCGCCAGTGGCTGATGGAAAATGTTGTATTGCATGTAAGGTTTCGTTTTCACACTTTCCCCGATTTCTACCGACTGTCAGGCTATTTTGACCCTTGTGGAACGCTGTACTTTTGTTGTGATTTGGTACGTCGGGGACAAGCGGCAACCTCCGTACTAAAAATATGAGTCCAATGCGGAAGTGCTAAAAACTGCAGTTCATTGAGTGTCCACTTGAGGCTAGCTCCGGAAGTACTGGAAACCACATACACACCTATTCAAAAAAGCCGATCTTTACAGCATTAATAAACATGTTTACAGTCTGGTACAAAAATGAGTGTAGTCTGGATAGCTCATTAATCGATCGGCACACATTGTACGGGGGGGGGGGGGATTTTTTTCCAACGTGGCAGCTTCAAAGATATTTAGATTACGAGTAGCTGTTGGCTAGGAGGCTCAAAGCCCGCCTCTTTGCGTCACAATCGCTCAACAGCAGCAATATGGCCGCTGCCGATTGGCCTCAAAACAGCGCTTCAGAAACAGATGGTCCACGTCACGGATACTACGTCCATTATTTATACAGTCTATGGGCGTGAAGAGCGTTTCAAGGAAGATGTGGCGACACATTCCCCGCGTGAAGCCACCACAAACAAAAAGGATAAACAAAGAGGCAAGAGACGATCAAGAAGAGGAACAGACAGCTAAAGCAAAGGCATGATTTTTTTATTTGGTTGGTAAATTTTTGGAGGTCACTAGCCAATGGCAGATGAGGTAAAAAGTTAATTTTACGCCCTGAGTGTGACTGTGAAATAAATACCTTGATACTGGACAGTATCTCCTTCTAAGGGAATCAGGTATAAATTAATTATGGATCTAAACAAACAAGTAAACAACAATTAATGGCAAAGCCTGAGGCTTCTGCAGAGCTGATGTTACCTTGATGAACGCTGTAAGAGGTGCCTGGATGGCCGGCGTTGTGTGAAGTCCCATGGCGCCTTAGTAGGTGGTTGGATAGATTTGTCGTGTTGCCGTGGTTACTTTACTTGACCTTTACATATCCTACAAACAGCGAGCGACTTATTTAGAACATCTCCGTCTTTTGCAAAAGCCAAAGTGTTTCCTCACACTGGACCGCAACGGTGGCTTGATCATTTCTCGCTCATCTGCTGGCGCGTGGCGATGATGTCACAGAGAGGCAGCCTGAATTGAGTAACGTTTAACGTCTTTATCATTAAAAGTGCAAAAAAACCCACATCCGTATGAAGTCTGCCGTGCTTAAATCCAATGCGTTATTTCCTAGTATCAAGAAAATCAATTTATTACCTTTTAAAACGATGTTAGATCGATATATGTCGTCCGAAAGGCCAACTTGCCGAGCACAGATCGATGCAGTCGGATCATAGGAATATAAATCGATACATCGATGTAGTAGATGAATCGTTACACCCCTAAAATTAACATATTTTCCCATTCAAACTGACTCAAGGAATCTGTTTCTTAAGCATGTGGTTGTTGCAACACCTCAGCTCCAGCAAAACTGCTCTTGTGGTTAGTTTATTCATTCATGTGCTGGGCTGCCATGTCTCTGGGTTCCAGTATTCAGTCCAGTCCTTCCCAAAACTCCCACAAGTTTCTTTTTCTGCAAGTTATTGTGCACAGCTTAAGCAAATATCCGGCGCTGGTTGATGTTTGTCAGCTGTCCGTGCATAAAAAGCCCCGTATTATAAGGTAATGCAGGGGTTGAGTTCTCTGCAAGTAGGAGGTCAAAAGGTTCCCAAAGGGGGTGCTAAAAGGGGTTCCCGAGGGGTTCCCTGCCTCTGTTCATCTCCCTGTCACTTCATTCACTGGGAGGTGGAAATACCCGAGTGCTGACGGATGAATAAAACCACTTCAGATGGCTTCAGAGTCTAAGACTGAGACCTGCTCTCCAGTGAAGTGACTGTGAGAAGGCTGATTTTAATTTTCTGATGCTTCATGATTTAATAGCTTTCATTGACACTAAGCAGGTCTGTAACTCTCAGACGCTTCTGTTACAGATTACAGCATGAGGAAGGGCTGAGAGCTGAGCTGCCGCGACCCTGACCTTAACTTGATTTAAGATGCTTGTATTCTTCTATCATGCTTTCCCGACTGAAAATGCCATCATGAAGGCCAGAACGTGGGATAAGCAGGTTTCATGGCCATCATTGGTAGCTACTGTTTTAAAGCAGCAAAGAAGAACTGATTTGCCATTCATTCATTTTATGATTATGGTGAACAACAACAGTGTCCTGCTTTGGCGGGCACAGATGGGGCTGAGAGCTGAGCTGCCACTGAAACAAGTTGAACCATTGCTGAGTTGATGTATTTCTAATGGGAACCAAGTTATGTTTCTGTTTCTGTTTCTGTTTCTTTCCTAACTAGCCAGAATGCTGAATCAACTAGCCTTAATGCTGGTGTTGGTAGTCAGATTTGGATCCACTTTTTGTCATACAGGTTAAAATGATCTTTACGTCCTGATGGCAATCAATACATAATGTGTTCTTAAAAAAGAGCGGGAAAAAAAGCTGCTATCTACAGCCGGAGTAAACCTGCGAAAACACCAACCAATCCCTGCCATCAGGAGCCAAATTAGGAAACCAATCAAATCCCGTCCTGCCGTTCTGCCCGCCTCCTGCAAAGCGTACATTTCATGTTTGTTTGTGTTTTTAACTTTCACTATGAGAATGTTTTGGTGTTTTCTTACCGCTGAGTGAGACATGAGTTGACGTAGTGCAAAATATAAACGATGTGCTGAGGACCGGTTTTGAATCAGTCACGATCATATGATCGTGAATCAGCGGCGCTCGTACGTGTGAGCGGGGGGGGGGCGTCGTTTTGGAGAAGCTCCGAGGGGAGGGGTTAAACGGAGTCCTGAGGAAATGCTGCATTCAAATTCATGCTAGTTTTCCGTGACTACTGACCCTAGCTTTAAGTTTAAATAAAGGTGTCGGGGGCTGCAAGCTGAGCTGCCACTTATGAAAGTTTGACTATTACGGAGTTGTTTTAATTTTTAATGGGTCAAAAGCTATCTGCAAAGGTCTGTTCCCCTCCAATTTTTTTTTGAATGCTGAGCTAAGTAGCTTAAAGTTAAAAATAAGGTGTCGGGGGCTGCAAGTTGAGCTACCACTGACGAAAGTTGAACTATTACTGAGTTGATTTATTTTTACGGGCACCCATCTCCACAAGCAAATTATTTTTCCTCTCCAAACTAGCTAGATAACAATTACGGTAGCTTTAACTTAAAAATAAGGTGCCGGGGGCTGCAAGCTGAGCTGCCACTGACAAAAGTTTAACTAATGCCGAGTTGTTTTATTTTTTATAGCCACCAAGTTTTCTGCAAAGGTCTGTTCCTCTCCAAACTAACTAGATCCCTGAGTTAAGTAGCCTAAAGTTTAAAATGTGGTGTCTGGGGCTACCAGCTGAGCTGCCACAAATAAAATCTAACTGTTGCTGAGTTGATTTAATATTTCAATCTGTCAAGGTCTGCAAAGGTCTGTTCCCCTCCAATTTTTTTAGAATGCTGAGCTAAGTAGCTTAAACTTAAAAAAAAAAGGTGTCAGGGGCTCCAAGCTGAGCTACCACTGATGAAAGTTGAACTATTACTGAGTTGTTTTATTTTTACGGGCACCCATCTCCACAAGCAAATTATCCTATCCAAACTAGCTAGATACGATTAAGGTAGCTTTAATTAAAAAATAAGGTGTTGGGGGCTGCAAGCTGAGCTGACACTGACGAAAGTTTAACTACTTCTGAGTTGTTTTATATTTTATGTGCTCCAAGTTATCTCCAAACTAGCTAGAATGCCGAGTTAAGTAGCTTAAAGTTTAAAATAAGGTGTCGGGGGCTGCGAGCTGAGCTGTGGTTGGTTCACCTTGCATGGAGCTTCTAAAAGGAACCGAGCTTTCCAATCAGACCTCAGAGAAATGTCAAACAAATCTCGATCAGTGTTTCCTTGAAGATTCACCAAGCTGTGTTATGAACTGTAAGTCCTCCATCTTTCATTCTCTGAATCAGGCAAACATGAGTGAGTTATAGTCAGAGCTGCTGCTTTTAAAGTCTTGTTTAAAACTTGTACTGGAACATTTGTGTTAGTTGACAGATGTGCAGAACGATGTCTTGTGTGGTCCGTTGTTATTCCTGCAGAGCTCAGAGAGGTCATTTTTTAATATCAGGTGTGTTTTCTCAGAGTCCGGGAGCTTTGTTTCCAGATTTAGTGTGTGCCTTCAGATTCCGACGTGACCTCCACTTGTGCGATAAAGTCGCGGGGGCCGACGTTTCCTCCCGACCTCTTCTCACGGTTTCACGCTGCAGGCGGTGAGCTGCTAGAACCGAGGAGGGTGCCTTTGAATTACTGCGAGTAATTACTGGTGTGTGTTCTGCTGGGGGTGGTCCGTCTGTCTGACTCTGTGAGTGTGTGTGTGTGTGTGTGTGTGTGTTCAGTCCAGTCCGGTGCATAAGTAGGCCGAATGACATGCAACCTCTGCTCCCTCAGTCTTTTCCTTCACTCCTTCGCCCACTCGGTAGAAAAGTCCCAGCAGCATTAGCAGCAGCAGCGGCGGTGTAAATGTTGGCTACTTCTACATTGACCACAGCAGGGAATGGAAAAGCCTGGCTCAGTCATCTGGAAACACACACACACACACACACACACACACTAAGTCACACACAGTAACACAGCCCCTGGGAAAATGTGACTGGGACTGCTACAGGAGATAAAAATCAAACTGTGCTCTATGGCTGTTTTGTGACCAGTGGCGAGTTAAAACACACACAATAAAGCAGCCGAGGCGCTGAGAGCCGGACCGGCTCGCGAAGTGTTTAATGATTAAGTGTTGAGACCTTGAAGGAAAGACGGAAAGCCAGACACGTAGAATGAATTTAAAGTTGACATGTGTGATATATATATGCATGTGTGTGCATGAAAGACACGAGTGTTTAATGTGTTTTAGGGAAGGCGACGGGTTCCCTCAGCCTCCACACAGAGGTTGATTGTGTCTGCAGGAGGACCACAGCTGAGTACAGTCATAATGTTCTCACCTCCAGGAGAGAGGGACGAGTATATGTGTGTGTGTGTGAGATAACTCTAAAGACATACTGTAAGTAGGGCTGGGCGATAATCAATAACGATAATTATCGCGATATCATTTTTCTCAATATAAATATAACAAATGTTCGATACGAATTCAATATATTTAAACCTGTAATTACACCCACCAACCACTAGGAAGGGAGGGGGGCGCTAATGTGCCTTAAATGCGGAAGAGTTATAAACTGCAATTCAACAAGAATCCACTAGAGGCTGGCTGCAGAAACACCAGAAACCACATACACATCCATTCAAAAAAGACGATCTTTGCAGCATTAATAAACATGTTTACAGCCTGGTTCAAAAAACAGCTTCGGTCTACGTCTCTAATTTCTCGATCGGCACACACTGTATGGATGGGTGAATTTTTTTTCTAACGTGACGGTTCAGAACATATTAAGATTACGAGTTTTTGCCCAAATAAGGACATGACTGTCTTGACTGACAGGCAGGAACACATAGCCGTTGGCTAGGAGGCTCAAACCCCGCCTCTTTACCTCACACTAAGTTTGGTTGAGTTCAGCATTTCCAATATGGCTGCCACCGACGATTGGCTTCAAAACAGCGCTCAGGAACAGACGGGTGATGTCACAGATACTGCCTATGGTTGCCACCCAACATTAGACAGAGGTACCTACCATTAACTACCCATAGAAATCTACCTAATCCAGCCTGACTGGAAGATTTAACTTGTAAGTAGGGCTGGGCGATAATTCAATAACGATAATTATTGCTATATAATTTTTCTCAATATATATATAAAACATGTTCAATAAAAATTTGATAAAATAAACATTTAACTACACCTCCCAGCCACTAAAAAAATATTTTAATTTTTTAAAGTTATATTTTTGGGCATTTTGGCCTTTAATGGTCAGGACAGCTGAAGATAGACAGGAAATATGGGGAGTGGAGAGTGGGGGAAGACACGCAGTAAATTGTTGAGGCTGGAATCGAACCGAAGACCTCTGCGACGAGGACTATAGCTTCTAGGGCACATGCTTAGACCGCTAGGCCAACGGCGCCCCTTATCTCTGTTTCTGAATATCACACCACGACACACGCATTTCCAGTGACTGTTGCTAATGTTTTCTTCTTCTTTTGCTTCTTAATAGAGTTTGCATTCTTCTCCTGTTAGTTAATGTGGTTAGCAAACAACTTTAAGATGCTCTGTAGCCACCGCCTGGCGGGAATACTGTATTACAGGTGAAAACGAAACACTGTACCTTTTAAAAGGAGATAATATTCACATTAACTCTTCGATTTTTAATATGTGAACGAATATTCAAGCATTCGCAAATCATGTGCCATCCCTACTTTCAATGCAACAGACGCCAAAAAGCTCTTCACTTTTTGATAGCCTGACTTAGTGCACTTCCTTTCTCTTTAGCTCTGCAGCCAGTGTTAGCATGTTCACATCTGTACTCATTAAACCGTCATTGCTTGCGACTCACAAATGAGCAACAGGCTTGAAATCGATGCACCGATTGGTTGATTGACAGACTTTCCTTCCCTGTCATCACTGCACCTTCGAAGGGAGTCACTTTGTTCTTGTAGTTCTGGAGAATTAGAAAGCTTAAAATGTGTCAGGTACCCTCTCAGCATGTCCATGTTTTGGGGAGAGTGTGTGTTCGGGGTCCACGCTGCCGGAGGGGGGGAGGGGTGACTTCTCCAGACTGAGACAGCAGAGGGATATAAGCCATTTGGTCAACATTCCTCCTGGAGCATAACAAATTACCACTGTGGGCTGAGTGTGTGAGTGTGTGTGTGGGGAGATATTATGCATTGTGTGTGTGTGTGTGTGTACATGTGTGTGGACTACTTTATTTTCTGTGATTAGCTGAAAAAAACTCTGAGTTTGAAGTTTGATAAGATAAACTAGATAGTCAGTCACTTGCTTTTATAACTAGTTAGCCATTAAGTGACTCATTGGGTCAGACCTTCAGACATTAAATGGTCTTTGTAATTACATGAACATTTTCATTTTAACATTTTAACATTTCAACATTTTGACATTTTAACATTTCATTATTTTAACATTTCAACATTTCAACATTTCAACATTTAAAATTTCAACATTTCAACGTTTTAACATTTTAACATTAACATTTTAACATTTCAACATTTTAACATTTTAACATTTTTACATTTTAACATTTCAATATTTTGACATTTTGACATTTTAACATTTTATTATTTTGACATTTAAAATTTCAACATTTCAACGTTTTAACATTTTAACATTTCAACATTTCAACATTTCAACATTTTGACATTTTAACATTTCAACATTGTAACATTTTAATATTTTAACATTTTATTATTTTAACATTTCAACATTTTAACATTTCAACATTTTAACACCTGGGACGACTCCCGACAGAGTCTAGAATGTTAAATTTTTCTTTCTGCCTTTTAACGATGTGTTTCTTTACGTCAGAGATGTCGACCAATGAGAGCACAGAACACTCGAAGTCACAAGCACAAAAAAACAAAGCCAAAGAAGAACAATGGAGTTAGCTACATTTCTTACGACCGCTACAGGCTAAAAGACATGCTATTTTTACTATTTGAAGCATTGACAGTTCATACCGTCCTCTTCTCGTGACCCAAGGACGCATCAGAACACAACACAGCTAGTATCACACTCACTGCTTCAGGCGTCATTGTTTGTTCATTCTATTTCAAACCCTCTCCCTTCTTACGTCATTGAGTCGTCGTGATCATCGGTTGAATACTTCAACGTAGGATTTATGGCTCTGTGATCGCCTGATCTGATGCAGTGACCATCGTAACAGAGAAAAAGATAGCATAGTCTGACTGAAACTTAAGGCTACTGTTGTTAATCCATGGGAATACAGAGAGGGAAATAAAGAGCAAGTTACGTGGACGATGTAAAGAAAAGCTTTGTATATTTACTTTTAAGTAACTATGTTTCAATTTTAGCAGAGAAAGGCTTTGAAGATGAACTTTAAACACTTCCCAGAAAAACACCTAATGTGTATGTTCTATGTCTATGCAGATGATACAATA
This sequence comes from Notolabrus celidotus, assembly GCF_009762535.1. NCBI lineage: Eukaryota > Metazoa > Chordata > Actinopteri > Labriformes > Labridae > Notolabrus > Notolabrus celidotus. The sequence continues at coordinate 4,299,730 of NC_048294.1, forward strand.
ATACTGAGTTTAGATAGATAGATAGAGACTTTATTGATCTCTTATTGGGGAAAATGTGTTTGTTCCAGCAGCTAACAACACGGGACATTAAATGTGACAATGTTCTTACATAGTAAAAAAATAAAAAAATAAAATAAATAATAATAATAATAATTAAATAATTATAATAATAATGATAAAGTGAATATAAAACAGAATAATATAATAATAATAATAATAATAATAATAATAATAATAATAATAATAATAATAATAATGATAAAGTGAATATAAAATGAAATAACAATAATAATAATAAGGTGAAAATATAATAATATAAAATGAAATAAAATATAATTCAATATAGTAAATATAACATATGTACGCTAAATATTAAATATCCTGCAAAATTAACCTACTTTTATCGTGTAAAAAATTAACAGTTGAACCCATTCTTCAAATTTTTGTCTTTGGTATTTTGTTGTTTTTAGACGCCAACAAATATTTTTTTTGTTTATAGAGATGTTAAAATAACCTAGAATTTGAAATAGAGAAGTCGAAAATCTATATTTTGACAAATTCCCAATTTCTTAATCTCTTCCAAACCCTCCTATTTTATCCTTTCTTTCTATCCGTCCTCAAACAAACAAAAATAACGAATAAATTGTATTGAATAAAGTTTAATAATAGGAATAATAACATGTAAATACAACCAATAGGACTGTATGTTCATTTTAATTGATGAGTAGACATGCCTGGGCTTGTCTCTTGAATATGTTCTCACATTTAAAGACATGCAGCCATTTTTTAAAGATAATTTATCAGCTGAAAGTCATCCAGTTGTCATTCCCGTGTATTTTCAAACACCTTTCACGTCCCTTTTGTCAAAAACTCTCATTGTTGTTTCGGACAGAGCAGCTGCTGCCGAGCTGTCAGTTCACTTTCATGTGTGGGTTTCTGATCCACTGAGAGGTCTCTGCTGGTTTCTGTTCAGGGGACATGTTTCTGTAACAGTTTTTGTCTGCACTCTGATCCCCGATTTTAACGCTGCACTCCCACGGGACAATGTGGAAACCAGAAAAATGTGCTGCAGTCTTTGTTTTGTCTCATTGAAATGCAGCGACTGGTGGAATTCGTTGGGTTGCAGCAGAGCCATGCCCAGTTTTCACAATGATGAACAAGCTGTGGAAACGAATGCTGTTCATTTATGAAGCAAGGGTGATCTTTTTAAAATGCATTAATGACACAGTTGTTTTGATGGATTCCAGTCGCTCACTTCAAATGTCTGGTTTGAGGGTTTTCCCACCAGACCTCTTCAGACCAGACCAGGCCCTATCTAGATGAACATCAAACCCTATGTGTTGTACAAGAGTCTGTGTGAGTGGACTGGAGGAGAGCCTGTCAGATGTGCAGATAGACCCCCATCATGATGGAGTCGTGAGCTCCTATAGTTTGTCTACAGTCATGTTTGTTGCTCGATTAAACCCAAACCCTTAAAAGATATTTCTTAAAAGAAGTACTTAAAATATGTTAAAAGCCTCTTTAAAGAGGAAGGTCTTTAAATGTTTCAAGAATCCACAGTCTGTGGGGTCCTGAGGTGGAGTTCCACAGACGTGATACAGCAGCACAAAAGGCCCGATCTCCTATGGTCCGGAGCTTGGTTCTGGGAGGGTGGAGGAGGTTCTGATGTGAAGAGCATGAATTCTGGTTTGGGGTTATCTGGGTGAGGAGTTCTTTGAGGTATGGTGGTACAAGGCTTGTTATTGATGTTGTTGATGTTATTGATGCTATCTAAAAGATCTGTAACGCTAAACGTAGTATGAGTCTGGGTGAGGAAGTCGCAGAAGTTTCTGGATCATGTTCCTCTTTGCATGGTACAGCTTTATCCTTCATTTCGGATACAGTCATAAACTGTGTTATGGGCGTAATTTCAAGCCTATGCAGTGACATCCACTACAGGGCCATGTCAGTTTTGAATGCAGTGCTGCCTGAGGGCCTTGGTGTTGCGGTGTAGTGGTCGGCTCTGTTCTTGGGCAGCTGAAATATACTCAGGTGGCCCTCCCGGGTATCCTCTATGTCTTGGAAACACTGAGATCTAATCTTGATTAGTTATTTTGAGCCCATGCAGGGACCTCCACTACAGAGCCATGCCAGTTTTGAATGCAGTGCTGCCTGAGGGCCTTGGTGTTTTGTTGTAATGGTCGGCATTGTTCTTGGGCAACTGAAAATATACTCAGGTGGCCCTCCCCGGTATCGTCTACCTCGGGGAGTCATGTCCATTTCTAATACAGTGACGTATAAAGGGGTGTTCAAATGGTTGGCATTGTTCTTGGGCAGCTGAAATATACTCAGGTGACTCTCCCAGGTATCGTCTACATCGGGGAAACACTGAGATCCTGATTTAATCTGGACTAGTTCGGGTGAGGAAGTCGCGGGCATTTCTGGATCATGTTCTTGCATGGTTTCCTCTTTGCATGGTACAGTTTTAACCTGCATTTCGAATACAGTCATGAACTGTGTTTTGGGTGTAATTTCAAGCCTATGCCGTGACCTCCACTACAGAGCCATGCCAGTTTTGAATGCAGTGCTGCCTGAGGGCCTTGGTGTTGCGGTGTAGTGGTCGGCATTGTTCTTGGGCAGCTGAAATATACTCAGGTGGCCCTCCCGGGTATCGTCTATGTCTTGGAAACACTGAGATCCAATCTTGATTAGTTATTTTGAGCCCATGCAGTGACCTCCACTACAGAGCCATGCCAGTTTTGAATGCAGTGCTGCCTGAGGGCCTTGGTGTTTCGTTGTAGTGGTCGGCATTGTTCTTGGGCAACTGAAATGTACTCAGGTGGCCCTCCCGGGTATCCCCTTTGTCTTGGAAACACTGAGATCCTGGTTTAATCTTGATTAAGTCTAACCTGCATTTCGGATGCAAGGGTGAACTGTGTTATGGAAGCGATTTGGAGCCCATGCAGTGACCTCCACTACAGAGGGAAGTCAGTTTTCAATACAGTGAGCTTTAAAGAGGTGACAAATGGTCGGCACTGTCCTTGGGCAACTTAGGTGGGGCAAACACTGAGATCCTGATATAACTTTAGGAAGATCTTGATTTTGGACTTGTTTATTTTCTTGAATCCCCTGTGATAGTCCTCTTCATCCAATCCTCCGTCCTCCTTTATTGAAACTAAAGCGTCACACACTTGATACTTCTTTCTCTCGGCAGTATTTTGAAACATCGTCTTGCACAAGTTGACCTCGGTTAAACTCAAACAGAGACCTGCTACATGTGGTTATGAGGGATGTTGTGAACAAGAGTTTGTTGTTTCCTATTAGTGGCTGAAAGGGGGTTTTCCTTCCTCTGGTCCTTCTTCTTCTGTTGGACATCAGGACCGGGTTTCTTGCAGGGAGCAGAGTTTGTTTGAAAACACGGCGAGCCGGCCCGCCGTTTGATTTCGCTCCGAAGAGGCAACAAAGATGGAGACGATAATCTGTCTCTCTGGTCCTTCTGTTGACGCTCAGAGAAATCCAGGGATTTTACAAAGAATGTTTTGACATGTGGTCGAAGGTATGCAACCAAATGTCCCGGGTTGGTAAACACAGTGTGTGTGTGTGTGTGTGTGTGTGTGTGTGTGTGTGTGTGTGTGTGTGTGTGTGTGTGTGTGTGTGTGTGTGTGTGATACTCCCTGCATTCCTGTAAAGGTAGCCTCCAGTAGCAATCTGCTCAGCGGGGGGTAGATGAGGATGCCATCAGATAGAGATGCTATTGTCTCTACTCTGTGTGTGTGTGTGTGTGTGTGTGTGTGTGTGTGTGTGTCCTCTGCCCTGACTCGCTCCACTCACTGTCCTAACTAACCAAAAACATATGTTGTGTTGAACATGCTACACAATGGAGCATATTGATGAGCGAGACTGAAAGAATGAGCGTATTCATGACTCTGAGTTTTTACATTAAGAGCAGGATGGAAAAGGGAATTTGTGTTCTTCGTTTTGTGATCATTTCATCAAATTAAGTCATTGATGAAGGAAAATACCAGAAAATTACAACCACCTGCTTCTCAAATGTTGCTATTTACTGTTTTTCTGTAACAGAAAACTGAATATTTAGCTGAGTCATGGTATATCTATCAGTTTAACTCTGACAGTACTTTAGATTTTATTTGGAGACATTCGTTGATGTCCACATTTTGTCCTTTTCTTAAGAGCTGATTGGAAAACTGGGTCTTTTATCCGATGGGTATTCCTATCCACTTTATTTATATTTACATTTAAAAAACAATAAAGTGTTGTGGTAAAATAAGTTAAAACCATAGACTGTATAAGAACTGTGTTATGGAAGCGATTTTGAGCACATGCAGCGACTTCCACTTCAGAGCCATGTCAGTTTTTGATGCCTGAAGGTCACTGTCAGCCAGTTCTAGTTTTCAGTTCTTTTCTCCAGACTCTCTGAATCTTTTAATGATATTGAAACTCCCGTAGGTGATGACATCCCCAAACTCTGGTAATCTCCAGGTAGAAGTCAGGTGCTCTTGAAGAAAGAAGCAAAACTTGTCCGAAAAAGGGGGGAAGCCACGTAGCTTGATTTTCACTTGGACCACCCTCCTGGTACAAATGCAATTCCAAAAATGCTAGGACATGGACAGCAATGCATTGAGAAAGGTGTGTAATGCGGGACAAAAGCACCTGAAGGAACATCCCCCAACAAATTGAGTTAATGTCATAGACTGTATAATAAATAAACGTAGTATCTATGACGTCACCCATCTGTTTCTGAAGCGCTGTTTTGAAGCCAATATTGGGAATTCTGAACTCAACCTAGCTTCGTCCGAGCTAGTGTGAGGTAAAGAGGCGGGCCTTTGCCCTTATTTGGGCAGAATTCGTAAGTTTAATATCTTCGAAAATACTGAGTTCTAAAAAATTCAACCCGTATAGTGTGTGCCAATAGAGAAGTTAGCTATTCAGACCTAAACTCATTTTTTTGTACCAGGCTGTAAACATGTTTATTTCTGCTGTAAAGATCGTCTTCCTTGAATGGGTGTGTATGTGGTGTCCGGTGTTTCTGCAGCCAGCCTCTAGTGGACGCTCGATGAACTGCAGTTTTTAACACTTCCTTCTGCATGGGGTTCAGATTTTAGGTTCAAACACACGGAACATGAAACACTTAAAAAATACTTAAAAACACTAATAAAAAAATGTATAAAAATAAGACATAAGATAAAAGACTTGAATTTAAAAGTTGGTAATGTTAGGGACAAGTGATCTGAAATTTAACGCAGATATTTGAACGGTTTAATTTGTATCATCGCTAGTAATTAACTGATGTAGCTACTTCTTACTTTCCTGGAGAGTCACTTAAGCTAAAAAACTTCAAGTTGTAACCAGAAGATTACTGGGCTAGCTTAAAATTTGGGAGGGAGAGAGAGACATTGACATTGTATGAGAGAGAGAAAAAGAGAGAGAGAAACGTTAACATAAAGAAATGATGGGACGGTGTTATCACAGTGAGCGTTTTTGTGCTAAGCAGTAGAAGCTGAAACAGATTCAGGACCTAAAAGCTGATAGAAGGAACATGCAGGAGTGTGTGTGTGTGTGGGTGTGGGTGTGGGTGTTAGTGTGTGTTTTGGGGTGGGGCAGGAATGTCTCTATCTCTGATCTGTGGAGCCTTTAGCTGTTTCTTTTAGGCTACGTCTGCAGGCTCACACACACACTACAATAACAACCTCTGTGTGTGTTTCTCTGTGTGTGTGTGTGAAGCTACATCAGTACAGTGACCCTCAAAAACTCACACAGTGTTTTAGATCACTGCAGCATGTGTTAATGTAATAAAGAAAGGGTTAAATAATGCAGATAAATGAGTGTGTGTGTGTTTTTGGGTGTGTAAAGTCCTGACCCGCGGCTGCTGCAGTTGTTATTGTTTTTGTGCGACGCTCACTGGGGGGGCAACACACACATACACACACGCCACTGATGTTTTTGTTGCTCTCAGATTACACTCGGGTTGCATCTTGATGCGATGGAGAACAGCTTAAGGAACCCACCGTGGGTTTTGTGTCTGCTGTTTGGGAATTTTGACCTAAATATCCACGTTAACGCTCAAGACCGCATGAGTCTGGATCATGTTTGTATATAGTTTCCTCTTTGCATGGTACAGTTTTAACCTGCATTTGTGGAGGCAGGATTTAATTGTGTTATTTAAGTGATTTTGAGCCCATGCAGCGACCTCCACTACAGAGCCATGTCAGTCTTTGATGCAGTGAGTGCCTGAAGATCACCGTCAGCCAGTTCCAGTTTTTCAGCCTTGTTCCTTTTCTTTATCTTAACTTTTAATGAAATATTAACTCATGTAGATGACGACATCCCCAAATTCTTTGCGATTTTACACAAAGGAACATTATCTTTGAATTGACACACAGCAAAACCGTGTCCTCAAGGAGGTTATGTGGTCAACTCCATGTAGATGCCTGGTGCTCTTGAAGAAAGAAGTGAAAACCAGCAGAGGCCACTCAGTGGATCAGGAAACCACATATGAAGGAAACTGCGTTGAATAATGACCGTAGAGCCAGACATTGCTGTGGATGACGAGACACTGGGGAGTAATTCTCTCTTCAAATATGTCCTACATTAGACACAATGAAGAAAACACAAATATGTGCAGAAATTGGTGCCATTTGCTTGACAAAGATTGAGTTCCTGTATTTTCACTTCGAGCATCCTCCTGATACAACCGCAATTCCAAAAGAGTGCAGACACGGACACCAAACCATTGAGAAATGTGTGTGATGCTAAAAAACCACACCTGGAGGAACATAACCCAACAAATTGGGTTAATGATCAACAGGTTGGTAACATGACTGAGTATAAAAAGGCACTCCAGAGAGGCTGATTCTCTCAGAAGGAAATATGGGAGGAGGTTCAACACTATGTGAGAGACTGCGTGAGCGAATGGGTCAACAATTTCAGGATAACGTAGAAAAAAGGGGGGAAGCCACACCTTCAGGCACATTGGCTCGAGTCAAGGAATGGTTCTGGGCAGAACGTTTAAAAACAGTAGTCAGGAAAAGGAAACGGCAAGCGGATTCGACACGCCCTGTGAGAGTCGAAAACGGGATGGTGTTTCTTTTTCCTTATCACTAAATGGTAAAAGCGCTTTTACACTACTTGTCACATTCACCCATCTGTGGTAGAGGCTGCTTTAGTAAGGGACCATCACTTGCACAACAGAGGGAGCAATTTGGGGTTCAGTTTGTTGCCCAAGGACACTTTGGCATGTGGCTGCCGGAGCTGGGATCAAACCCCAAACCTTCCAATTTATGGACGACCAACTCCAAACACTGAGCCACAGTCGCCCCCCCAATTGAACAATTAAAGGCTTCTTAAAGCTGGGGTTGGCAGTCTCGGAAAACTAGCATGAATTTGAATGTAGCATTTCCTCAGGACTCCTTCTAACCCCTCCCCTCCTCCCTCAGAGCTCCTCCAAAACGACGCCCTCCCCCCACCCCCGCTCACATGCACGAGCGCCGCTGGCTGATTCAAAAGCGGTCCTCACCAAAACATTATCATAGTGAAAGTTAAAAACACAAACAAACATGGCTGCTGTTAGTACTCACAACTATCATGCTAGCATTATCCAGTTGTACTGGTGACACGATATCAGGAGAAAAGTTATAACACATATATAATACTGTAACAGATCTACTGTTTGTTAAACGTGTTCAGTGTAGATGTTCTTAATTCCTACAGTGTTGACGGTCAGTGAAGGCATCAGGAGAGGTGTAGAGTGTGCGAGTGGGAGAGAGGAGAGACAAGAGGAGAAGTTCTTCATTCATTCAAACATTGATTGTTGTTTTGTTGGTTGGCGTGATCACGGTCGACAGTGACCGGTTATTAAAACTCAACGTGTTCACGAATCGGCTCGTCATCACTACAGATACATCTACATTTTCTGTCGGACTTAGTAAATGTCATTAATTCTTCTGCTTGTTGGTGAGAGCTTTTTAGACTCTGATCCGGACTACAGTCTTGAGCAAAGCACCGCATCGGGTCAGAGGGGACAGGCCCGAGGTCGAGCGAGAGGGGCAGTCAGTAGAGTCAGGGGAAGCAGAGGCAGGAGACGGGGACTCAGAGTGCACGCCGGGGAAATGTACGTGCAGGAGGCGGGCAGAACGGCAGGAAGGGATTTGAATGGTTTAAAATTTTGGCACCCAAAAAAGGCTGATTGGTTGGTGTTTTCCCAGGTTTACTCCGGCTGTGGATAGCATTTTTTTTTCACTCTTTTTTAGGAACACATTATGTATTGATTGCCATCAGGACATAAAGATCATTTTAACCAGTAAAACAAAAAGTGTATCTAAATCTGATTACCAACCCCAGCTTTAAACCAGTCCTTGACTCAAACTAGTGTGCCTGAAGGCAGCCCAAATGGCATCCCCCTTTTTCGACATTATCCTCAAATTGTTGACCTATTCGCTCACGCAGTCTCTCACAGAGTGTTGAACCTCTTCCCAGGTCCCGCCTCTCTTGAGTGTCCTTTTCATACCGTATAATGTTACCAACCTGTTGCGCATTAACCAAATTTGTTTTGAGAAGTTCCTCCAGGTGTTTTTTTTTCCACATTACACACCTTTCTTAGTCTTTGTTGTCCCTGTCCTAGCATTTTTGGAAATTGCGTTCGTATCAGGAGGATGGTCAAGCTACGTTTTCCAGCTTGTGAAGCTGTAAAAACGGCAAAACAAAGCAACTATTTCCTTCTTTTTAACAGACTTTCTTCATTATGTCTTTATGTAGGAACTATTTAAAGAGAATTACTCCCCTGTGTCTCGTCATCCACAGCAATGTCTGGCTCTCCGGTCATTATTCAACGCATGGGTCTGCTTCTCTTTGATTAGAAACATGAGAAAGATGTTGGTTTGATCGATCCGGTAGGTTTCTTTAAGCTCCTCCACCTTGTTTCAACAACAGATCGAAAATTTACGATGTAGCGCAACTTTTTTTTGGCATGTTTTAATATTTTTAGCATGATGTCCTTCCTTTTTTGGTTTAAGAGTCATTGAAGGAGGACAGTTATCCCACAGTGTCTGCTCTTCTAAAGCGTGGGTTTTCTCTCTCTCTTATTATTCATGTGGAAAGTATTTAATTAGTCCGGACTTCAGTACAGTTTTGTGGTCAAACATGCTAAATCACAGGCTTTTTAATGTAATTAGATGCAGATAAAATTCAGCTGAAGACACTAAATCCTTCTTTTTATGGGAGGAGAGTGGTTGAGTATTGATTATCAGCAGCTTTCAGGAACCAAAACCATTACAGGGCAAACCTCTCATGAGTCCTAACCAAGAGGAATGAAACACACCCCGTCCCTCCTCGTCTCCCAGCACCCACAAATTCTGGTTCCCCTCTCGCTCGGGCGTTCCTTTCATCCCACTTCTAACGAGGAGCGAACGTGAGGGATGTCATTGCTCACAAAGTCTTAACGTAACCTGCGTCGCCTGACAAGGACGGAGGGATGAAAGGATGTTTCCTAAAGACGCCATCGAGAACCGAGGAGATCCAGCAGACAAAGACAATCTTGTGTCATCTTAGACCTCAAACTGGAGTCGACTTGCCGGGGTTAGCCATGAGAGAGGGGGGACCACATTGCATAGTGGAATGTGTGTGCGCGGTGCATACTTTGGTTTTCGGGCATGGCTACGTCGCAATAAACTGTAAACATATAAACACAGACACACAGAAAACACTCACACTGTGCCAGTTACAGCCCCGTCCTAATCAGACTTAATCACAGGGAAAGTGCTCCTAATGTCAAAACTAATGGCTGCTGTGGAACGAGTGGAAAATGTTCTAAAGAGGAACCAAACCAGGACCAAGAGGGGATTAAAGACGACGGATGAACAGAGTCTGAAGATGGCATTTCTCTTCTGGACAACATGAGGTCAAAGTGGACTAAAGAGCAACGCTTTAAATGTTGTTTCCAGTTGACCGAATAAATTAAAAGCATCAATCCACAAAGGCTTTGAGTGAAGATCTGTGTTGTTGTGGATGCACCGACTGTAAACCTTTATTTCTTTTTTTCACGAATGCACACGTTCCCTGCTCTAGTCTTTAAAATCCTTCCTCGACCTCTGATATTTTCATTCACCTTGTTTCGTGCCACTCTTCCAGGTGCAACCAGTGGCGCATTATATCAACGTCACCCCTGTCCACTCGCTTACAGTGCAACTCTCAAAACATTCCCTGCTTCGTTTTCACATCAGCGCACCACGACTTAAGGAAATTGTGTTTAGGTGGCAGGCAGGAAACATTTTGGATAAAGTTGGGTTGGAAATTTCACCAGTGGTGCAATAGAACAACGTCACCCCTGCCCACACACTCACGGTGCAATTCACCAAATATTTCCTTTTTCAGCGCACCACGACTTCGTGTGGAAATTTCGGCAGGTGGCTAGCAGGAAACATTTTAGATTAAGTCAGGGTGAAAATGTTATCTGTTTGCGTTCCTACACGTAGAAAATCTTTGAAAGTAAAATGCGCCGTTTGTTGCAACGTCACTTTATCGTGGCAGGGACTGTAGCACGTAAACAAGCATGCAGGCGAACACACGTGACAGTACTTCCTTTTAAACTGAATGAATTATATAAGAAATCGTACGTACGCATTCAAACTTCAGACTCTTCAGACTCCTGGAGTCGAGTACTACAACTACAGCTTTTTCGAACGTGTCGAAAACTTCGAAGGAGATATTTGCGGTAACGGTCCAAACTAGGGACGTTAAAATGAATCGATTGTTAAGAACTTACTCGGACACGTTTTTTTTTTATTTTCGGTTTTCTATCACGTGGAGCAAACATCATGTGGTCTCATATTTGGTTCAGCTATCAGGGAGGTGTTTTACGTTTAAAGCATCTTTTGATGTGAATCAGCTGACTAGAGGCGTTGCGCTCATAGGAGACGCTCTGCTGCAGACTACAGCTGTACTCAAGTCTGATTGTGACCAGGTTGCACTCCTGGCTGACACCTGACTACGTTAATATGCTTATTTTTCTCAATAAGAATGAGTAGGCAGAAAACTGGAGTCTGAAATATGTTTCTGTTCAGTTCTCTTGTTGCAGTAAATCCACATGTTGTGGTCTGAGCCTTCACCTGGTATAATTGTATGTCCGTGGAGATTATTTTTGAGCCTGCTCCATACGTTGATATTTAGCGTTTAACATTTTGTACACCTCAATATGATCCGTAGCTATTCAATACCGTCAATTATATATTGTGCCGCCAAAAATGTGATTTAGGGGCCGCATTTGGCTTTGTTTATGATATGGAAAACGTCAAGGTTTTTTGTTATGATTAATCTATTAACATTTCCATCAGGTAGAATACTCAAAATTGTCATCCCTAGTCCCAAACCTTGATGCACAAGACGACACAAGGGATTTAAAGTTCAAACTAACCTGACCGAACAACCAGTTCGAAGATCAAAAAGACGTAGTTTGTGTAAAATCGGAATGTATGAGCTGCAGAAATAGTCAGAGGGTGACTTAGAGAGGTGAAGTGTAGGAAGATGAATGAAGAGGGACAGACAGAGGGATGGGAACGAGAGGATTAGGGAGGATAAAAAGGTGAATGAAGAGACAAAGCAGGATGAAAATACAGCAGAGGAGATTTGATTAAAGTCGAAACAGGGTGAGCGGGGGTTGTTTTAGCGCTCTTTGGCTTCAGGCTGATAGATTATAGATGGATGGAGGGATAAGAGATCAAAAGATAGAGGAGGTGGAGGAAGGATGGACAGGTTTCAGGTTTCTGGACACAGCTGACACGATGATGCTGTTCTGCCTTTTAGTCTGAGTCTTTAAAGAAATCCTTTGCTGTGTTTGTGTCGTCCGGTTTTAGCTTAATGTTCAGTTTCCCTAAAAGGAAGTCAAACACACACATGCACACACACACACACACACACACACACACACACACACACACACACACACACACTCCTGATGGGAGTTTCTGGTGGAGTATGGAAGCCATTAGATCCGGTGACTGGTGCGGACAATAGCAGAGGTCAAAGTTCGGCGGCCTGGTGAGACCAGAGCCGGACCACATTGATCCATCAACGTCATATATGTGTGTGTGCATGAGTGTGTATCCCCTTTATCTCACACACACTGATGCACACACCTAAAGAGGGTGAAACATTAACTTCCTAATGTGAACTAAACGACCTTGCCCTCTCGACTAAACTCCGCCCCTCCCCCGTCCGTGAGTGGGACGTTGGTGTTTTTGAGGGAGCAGTAGAGAGCAATGCACACGAACATTTTTACCCTCCGTCACACTGTTTTCTTTTCTTCCTCTTGCAGTTGTGGCAGCACCTTTTTTTGGGGTGGTGTCGTGCTGTGATATTGCCGTAATCTTGACCTCTCGACCAAACTCCGCCCCTTTCTTGCCTCCAATTAGGACGTGTGTGTCTTTGTGGAAGCGGTAGAGAGCAATGCACACAAACTTTTTTATGGTCTGTCTGTCCTTCCTTCTCTTCAACTTTTTTTAGGGACTGCCACCACATCGGTGTCGTGTGTGTAATCTCGGTTTAAAAATACAAATTCCCCAAATCCTGTCCTTGTGGTCTTCGTAAAACCGTCCCTAAGACTCTGACAGGAGAGAGGGCGGTACGAAATTAGTCGTAGGTGGCCGCCTCGAAAGTTGACATGCACGAAAAAGCCCTGATAGCACGTTTCATACAAGCGGCAACCTCCAGTATTAAAATATGAAGCCAATGTGGAAGTGTTAAAAACTGCAGTTCCTCAAGCGTCCACTAGAGGCTGGCTGCAGAAACACCAGAAACCACATACACACCCATTCAAAAAAGACGATCTTTTCAGCAATAATAAAAATGTTTACAGCCTGGTTCAAAAAACGGCTTCAGTGCTAATAGCTCATTTCTCTATCGGCACATTTTTTATAACTCAGTATTTTCGAAGATATTAAACTTACGAGTTTTGCCCAAATGAGGACATGCCTGACTTGATTGACAGGCGGGCACCCTGCAGCTGTTAGCAAAAAGGCTAAAGGCCCGCCTCTTTACCTCACAGTAGCTCGGACGAAGTTTCGTTGAGTTCAGCATTTCCAATATGGCTGCCGCCGATGCTTTGCTTCAAAACAGCGCTTCAGGAACACATGGGTGACGTCATGGATACTACGTCCATTTTTTATACAGTCTATGAAAAATCAGCAAACATTGAGTCATGCAGCGACAGCCTGTCAGGCGATAATAAACCCAAGGGCCTTGACTTCCAAGGTATGCAGGAAATGTTTCTAACTCGGGATAAAGAACTCTAAAACGCCTCATTATCTGCAGTTTTATACCCAAACTCCTCCAAAGACGGTGTTTCAGTTTCTGTCCTTGTGATGTTTTTCTGGATTACGTGTCCTGAACGGTTGAACCAAATTAGAAGACTGTTCTCTTTGTGTTTATGTGTGTTTTCTCTGTTTGTGTTATCTCACAGCATCACCGTGTCCTCACGAAACCTCCCGAAGCTCCACTGTCTTCACTTTTTAGGTGTTTGTGTCTCCATCATGCCAACCCGAGGAGATAAAACACACTCCTTATAACGGACTTCTCTCACACCTTAACACTCAGTGGTGTGTGTTTGTATTGATCTGGGTGACGGCTCTGGGTTAAGGTTTGACAGGTCGGCGTTTCTTAAGAACCCGGGGGGGGGGGATATCAGTTGCAGCTCTCCTCCGCTGAGGATTCTGGGTAGTGGAGCTTTGATGTGGCCGGCAGCTCAGAGTCTTTAATGAGGGGCTTGTTTTCACAGATTAAGTCCGACTTTAATGGATTTAGGGGAGATTAAGGTGGTAAGAACATCTTTGGTGTTAAGAAGTCGGGTTTCTGCTCTGGATTTACCAAAACTCAGCTGTCAATCAAACACGGTGGGCGGCAGAGGGACGTCTTTTTTCTTCATTTCTCTGCAAATAACGCTTCCTTCTTTCTTTAGATGCCAAAACATCAAAAATCTGAGTCAGCATTTCTTTCCATCCTCCTCCTTGATTTAACTCCTCAAATCTTTACCTTTTACTACCTTTCTCTTGTTTCCTACTCTTCTTTCCTTTCTGGTTACTCCCTTTTTGCTCTTTTCATCCTATCTCACCATTGCTTTTCTGTCCTCTCCTCTCCGCTTTTCTTATCTATCCTCTCTTTTGCCCCTCTCCCATCCTCCTCTTTTAAACCTTTTCCTCTTATGTCCCCTACTTTCTTTTCTTTCCTTTCCACTTTTCTGATCCTCCTCTTCTTTTCATTTCTATTTCTCTCTTTCCTTTCCTTTTCTTTTCTTATTCCCTTCCTTTCCTTGTTTTCTATCCTTTACTTCCCTTCCTTTCCTTGACAACTTTCCTTTCTTTGCCTCGCCTTCCTTTCCTTATCTTCTTTCCTTTCCTTTCCTTTCCTCCCCTGGCCTTCCTTTCCTTGTCTTCTTTCCTTTCCTTATTCCCTTCCTTTCCTTGTTTTCTTTACTTTACTTTCCTTCCTTTCCTTGCCTTGCCTTCCTTTCCGTGTCTTCTTCCCTTTCTTTGCCTGCCCTTCCTTTCCTTGTCATCTTCACTGGCCTTCATTTCCTTGACTTCTTTCCTTCCCTTCCCTCACCTTCCTTTCCTTATCATCTTTCCTTTCCTTCCCTGGCCTTCCCTTTCTTGTCTTTTTTTCCTTTCCTTCCCTCACCTTCCTTTCCCTGTCTTCTTTCCTATCATTCCTTGTCTTCTTTCCTTTCCTTATTCCCTTCCTTTCCTTGTTTTCTTTACTTTACTTTCCTTCCTTTCCTTGCCTTGCCTTCCTTTCCGTGTCTTCTTCCCTTTCTTTCCCTGCCCTTCCTTTCCTTGTCATCTTCACTGGCCTTCCCCTTCCTTGACTTCTTTCCTTCCCTTCCCTCACCTTCCTTTCCTTATAATCTTTCCTTTCCTTTCCTTCCCTGGCCTTCCCTTTCTTGTCTTTTTTCCTTTCCTTCCCTCACCTTCCTTTCCCTGTCTTCTTTCCTATCATTCCTTGTCTTCTTTCCTATCTTTCCTTGTTTTCTTTCCTTTCCTTATTCCCCTCCTTTCCTTGACATCTTTCCTTTCCTTGCCTTGCCTTCCTTTCCGTGTCTTCTTCCGTTTCTTTCCCTGCCCTTCCTTTCCTTGTCATCTTCACTGGCCTTCCTTTCCTTGACTTCTTTCCTTCCCTTCCCTCACCTTCCTTTCCTTATCATCTTTCCTTTCCTTTCCTTCCCTGGCCTTCCCTTTCTTGTCTTTTTTCCTTTCCTTCCCTCACCTTCCTTTCCCTGTCTTCTTTCCTATCATTCCTTGTCTTCTTTCCTATCTTTCCTTGTTTTCTTTCCTTTCCTTATTCCCCTCCTTTCCTTGACATCTTTCCTTTCCTTGCCTTGCCTTCCTTTCCTTCCTTTCCTTTCCTTTCCTTTCCTTTCCTTTCCTTCCTTTCTTTTCCTTTCCTTCCTTTCCTTGTCTTTTTTCCTCTCTCTCCCTGCCCTTCCTTTTCTTGACTTCTTCCCTTCCCTTCCTTTGCTTCTTGAACTTTGAATTTAAGACACATCTCCAGCTTTGTAATCATGATCCTCAAACATACACTGAATCCTTAATTGCCGCACATCCTCCCAAAAGTGAGCTCTGTGCCCAAGCCAAGAAAAGCCAACCCCCCCCCCCCCCCCTCCGTTCTCTGGCTCCTGTTCAAACTACAGGACAGATACGGAGCACTTCTTAAATTGAATTTAGAAATATTTAGACTCGTCTTTGGAACGCAGCTAACAAAAATATACGAGCGAGGAGACTGGCCGGTTAGTGGCTGCAGCATGTTTGAGATAATGACTGAAAATACTCTGGATTAAAAACAAACAGGAGACACCACAGAGTCTGAGAGTGCTGGGACGGTTTGAAGTGAGGAAGAGGAGGAGGAACGCTGAAATTATAATTAGGATCGTTCTGTCTTCAGCTGAAAACAGGGACGGCTTCAGAGTCAAAACACCGTAATGATTCGTCCTTTTCTCAGTCCTGAAGTCAGAAGACGAGAGGGTCAGTTCACGCTGGTTACTACTTCTGCATCAGAGCCAAGCCCCGCCCCCAAAGACAATCTGATTATCGTCTGTTTCACTGGAAATGGGACCAAAGTGAACGAAGAACTCTTTAAAACCGGTTGTTTTGTGACCATATGAGTCTCTTTTTGAATACTGCTCCACGAATCATCCTCTATTTACGCCCCCTGCTGGCCATTTCAGAAAATGCACTTCTAAGCGTCTTCCCATTACCTTGATATTTCTACCGTTAGGCTCCTCTGCTGATTTCAAACAGGAAACAGAAGCACATTAATCTGAACATGGCACCAGGCCGTCTTCATGCAGGAGTTCTGAGGGATTTTATACGTTATGGATGTGGACGGAGAGCAGCGTGAGGATGTGGGAAGTGTGTGAAGGCTTCAGGTATGTCTCAATGAAGAAGAGTGTGTGTGTGTGTGTGTGTGTGTGTGTGTGTGTGTGTGGAACAGATCGAGGGGTGTATAAAGCCGGAGGAACATTCCTCGTCCTCCTCGTGGCTGAAACAGAGACACTCTGTTAACCTGAAGGAGAGGAGGAGACGAGGAGACGAGGAGAGGAGGAGGAGTGTTTGTTCACATGTTGGTGTTCCTCCATGTGACTCCACCGCAGGATGTTTCCGAAGCTTCGAGTGTGAAATTCAGGATGTTCACGATTAACTGAAGCTTTGTCAGTGAAGAGAGGGATACATCAAATATAACTACAGTCCCTCCTTTTCTCCTCTCTCTTCTTTTCTTCTTCATTATCTTCAGTTTTCTACTTTCCTTCCCTTTCTTGTTACTCCCTTTTCCTCTTTTCATCCTCTCTCTTCCTCGCTGTCTTTTCCTCTTCACTTTTCTTATCTATCTATCCTCTCTCTGTCGCCCTTCTCCTCATCCTTTAAATCCTTTCCTCTGATGTCCCCTACTTTCTTTCCTTCCCTTTGATTCCCATACATTTCCCTCCTGCCTCCTTTCTATCTTTTCATTTGTATTTCATTCATTCTATCCTTTCCTTTTCTTATTCCCTACCCCTCCTTAGTTTCCCTTCCTTTCCTTGTCTTCTTTCCTTTCCTTCCCTTCCTTTCCTTGTTTTCTTTCCTTTCCTTCCCTTTGATTTCCATACATTTCCTTCCTGCCTCCTTTCATTTCTTTTGATTTCTATTTCATTCATTCTTTCCTTTCCTTCCTTTTTCCCTTCCTTTCCTTGTCTTCTTTCCTTTCCTTCCCTCGCCTTACTTTCCTTAATGTCTTTCCTTTCCTTCCATTCATTGCCTTCTCTTCTCTTCTTTCCTTCCCTCTCATTCCTTGTCATCTTTCCTTCCCTTCCTTACCGTGTCATCTTTCCTTACCTTGTCATCTTTCCTTCCCTTCCTTTCCTTATCGTCTTTCCTTTGCTCGTCTTCTTTCCCTTCCTTTCCTTGCCGTCTTTCCTTTCCTTTTCGTCCTCCTTTCCTTGTCAACTTACCCTTCCTTTCCTTCGTTTCCTTGTCTTCTCCTCCTTTCCTTCCCTTACTTTCTTTACTTTCCTTGTCTTCTCTCCTTTCCTTACCTTCATTCCCTTAATTTCCATGTCTTCTTTCCTTCCCTTTCCTTTCTTTTTCCTTTATTACTTCCTTTACTCTTTTCCTTCTGTTATTCCTTTCTATTATGTTTTTGTATCCTTCTATACTTCCTTCTATACTTCTCTCCTCCCTCCCTTCCTTCCTTCCCTTCCTTTTCTTCTTTCCTTTGCTTTTCAACCTTACTTTTTGTCTCCTTTTATTTCCATGTGTTTCTCTTACTCTCCTTCCCCCACCTTTTTCAAATTTCTTTCCTCTCTCCTTCCCTCTTTCCTCTCCTCTCTTTCCTCTCTCCTTCCCTCTGTCCTCTCCTCTCCTCCGTTCTCACTCTTGTATTGAATTTGATCCGTCTGTGTCAGTAGTCGGGGTCTCCACCTTTTTAGGGGCCAGTACGCTGCAGCTTCCCCCAGAAAGAGCTCCTTTCTTTGGGTCTTAATTGTCCTGTTTGCTCCCTCTAATGACTCCATGGAGAAGCCATTTAAGGACATCACGGCTCAGCTGTCTCATCATTAAGAGCTAGACGACGGTGTTTATATATGCTAACACACACACACACACACACACACATCTCGCTGCTGGTGCTTCTTGGTGTGAGCGTGGGAGCTCTCTTCTTTTTCCGTCCCTGCCGCTCCCCTCCTCCCGCCCTGATAAAGAGGGCCTTGTGTGAGCGTGGGTGTGAGGAAGGGAGGAGAAGCTCGCAGGGCTCAGACTGGAGGGCAGAGGTTGACGGAGGGTGTGTGAGCTAAGAAGAGTGATCGTTTGTCATGTGTGCGTCTCGCTGCTCTCCTAAATGACGGACAGAAACTCAGAACTCTGAAGAGCTCTGAGATTAAAGGAGCTTTGGTCACCTGTAGAGCCGAGCAGAGACACCAACCTTAAATCTGGGAGTGATTGCTGGAGTTAGGAAGTTAGAGAGGAACTTAATTGGACACCATGTGAAGTTAAAGCCATGAATTCAAGTAAAGAGTAAGTAAAGAGCCTATAAAAGAGCTCATGGCTTATAGTGGTCCCAGACTCAAGAGATAAACAAAAGATGCTCTCTGAAATGAGTTTGTTCAAATGATGAGACCATAATCTGGGATTTAGTGAGACCGACCTTCAGTAGGTCCTTCCTGTTAAAGCATTTTTTCCAAAACGCGTCCTTAACGAGCCTCCTTGTCTTTCTCTTTTCCTTCCCTTCCTTTCCTTGTCTCCTTCCCTTGTTTTTCTTTTTGTCCTTCCCTTCCTTTCCATCAAATTTTCCTTCCCTTCCCTTCCTTTTGTTTGTTTCCTTATTTTGTTTCCCTTTACTTTCCTTTTCTTCTCTCCTTTCCTTTTTTTCCTTGTCTTCTTTCCTTTCCTTCCCTCGCCTTTCTTTCCTTTCCTTGTCATCTTCCCTTTCATTCCTATCTTTCCGTGTTTTCTTTCTTTTCCTTCCATTCCCTTCCTCTCCTTGTCTTTTTTCCTTCCCTTCCCTTCATTTCCTTGTCTTCTTTCTTTACCTTCTCTTCCATTCCTTTCCTTGTCTCCTTCCCTTGGCTTCCATTCCTTCCCTTCCTTTCCTTGTCTTTTTTCCTTTCCTTTCCTTTCCTTTCCTTTCCTTTCCTTTCCTTTCCTTTCCTTTCCTCCCCTCCCTTCCTTTGTTGCCTTGTTTCCTTTCCTTTCCTTCATTTCCCTTCTTTCTTGTCCTTGTCTTCTCTCCTTTCTTTCCTTTCCTTGTCTATTTTCCTTTCCTTTCCTTCCCTTCCTTGTCTCCTTTTATTTCCTCACCTTTTCTTCCTTTCATTTTATTCCTAACTTTCCTTCTCTCCTTTCTTTTCCTTCAATTCCCTTCCATTCCTTTGTTTCCTGTCTTCTTTCCTTTCATTTCCTTCCCTTCACTACCCTTCCTTTTCATGTTTCATTTCATTCCTATCTTTGCTTGTCTTCTTTCTTTTCCTTCCCATCCTTTCCTTGACCCCTTCCCTTCCTTTCCCATGTTTCCTTGCCTTCTTTCCTTGTAAATTTGTTTTGGCCTTGGTAAAGTGTGTCATCCTTTGTAAAAATGCCAGTGTGGTGTTTGGTTCAAATATAGAAATATAAAATCTGATTCAAAGAGGAGAAACCGGCACGTCTCCATGTAGAGAATCTGACCTGGACCTCTGGATCTGCTGGTTTCTTGTTCCCCCCACGCTCAAGCTCTCATTTTAACATCGACCTCACTCTGAGTGGGTCAAACAGCGAGTGACTCAGACCTGTGAACACAAGCAGCTCCAAACCAACAGTGGAAATGACGGCGAATCCAAAGCCTGTCCAAACAGGACGTGTGGGAGAACCTGTGCTGAAAAAAGAACCCGGCTCCTGAGCCATATTTCCACGTTTCAAACCCCCGGTTCCAGATCTCTCTGTTGACATGTTCTGTTTGGGAGCTGAACGCTGGCAGCGCAAACAAAAGCTGGAGCTGGTGTTCAGCAGGGGGTCCATGGGGTTTTTGTCATCCTCCCTCCCCCCAGGGTCTTTGTCCTGGGGGGCCACACTGAGCCCAGAAGAGGTTCCTGGAGGGGGTCTTGGAGCATGTGTTGACCTGTCAGGTTGATGGCTCTATTTAAGACACCAGACGAGGCAGGAGTCGGGCTCATTGCGGAGGTTTGTAGCCGCTTTGATGTCCTTTACGCAGCTTGTTATCGTCTCCTGGAGTCTCCGGGGTCATAAAACGACCCTACAGGTTCATGTTGAGGGGAATTACTCTTAATACTGCAATCATGGTGAGCTGCAGGGATAGTTCCTGTGAAGGAGAAGCCGGTCAGGGGTGTGGATCAGGACCTTGGCTGGGCAGGTTCAGAGTGGATCACTGGTGTTGTCTGAGGACTGGTTAGTGAGGTTATTAAGCTCATTAGGTCATTCCAAAGTCAGGTGTTGCAGACAGTACCAAGAGAGTCTTGGTTCAAGGTGGTTTTTGACTAAAGGGCCTCCACGGTCCAGGTGCAAGTCGCATTGTTTACTCAAGAACTATATCATCTGCAAAACGGCACATTGTCAAACACTAAAGGTAGGGCTGGGCGATAATTCCATAACGATAATTATCGTGATATAATATTTCTCAATCTAAGTATAACACATGTTCGATTAAAAATACGATATATTTAAACCTGTAATTTAACCATGTGGTGACATCACATTTATTCTAAACGACAACCTCCAGTGTTGAAAAATGAAGCCAATGCGAGTAGTGCACCAAACTGCAGTTCCTCCTGTGTCCACTTGAGGCTCCAAAAGCCAGGGAAGCCTTATTAGAGCCCATGTTAAAATGTTAGAGTGTAAAGCAGAAATACACATTTACAACCTGGTTCAGGAACAAGTAGGTACAGGAAGACAATTTTTCATAATGCATCTGTTAAGATGATGGAAAGGTGAAGAGTCGTACGTACATTTTTACGATTAAGGGCACGGCTCAGCTGACGGAAAGGTCGGCGTAATTCAGCTCCGCCTCTTTGCCTGATTCTACGTTTTAACGAAAAGTTTGAGGCTTCTACACGGAAATGCATTCAATAGAAAACGGTAAACCATGGTTGGACCATTCCTTTCCACGATAACGACTTATTGGGCGTCAGAAACTACAAACTTTCTAAACCACGCTCCAGACTGGAAGTGTAAGCTGAGCCCAATTTGAAGAGACATTGTGGTGGAATTCATCAATAAACTGGACACTGGACACAGAAGACTCAGGAGACTCTGACGGCGTATGTTGAAGTAGTTTACGTAGAACTCGATCAAGGAGAAATAACATAACAATACACAGGCAGGGGGCGCCGTTGGCCAAGCGGTCTAAGCGCGTGCCCAATATATACAGAGGCTATAGCCCTAGTCGCAGGTTCGACTCTAGCCCTGACCATTTACTGCATGTCCTCCCCCACTCTCCACTCCCCACATTTCCTGTCTCTCTTCAGCTGTCTTATAAAATAAAGGCAAAAATGACCAAAAATGTAACTTAAAAAAACCCAATACAATACACAGGCTGGAGAGTACAATTCCAAGTCAGCTCCGTCAGACAATCCCTCAGGCGTTATCCCCAAAGACGACACTAAAGTTAGATACCCATATTTGGACAATAAGTAACAAAACAATTGTAGAAGAAGATCGGTGTTCTAGTCTGGAGACACTACGTCTATCAAAACATACAGATAAAGACAGGAACAGGGAGAAGGACCATGATTACTACACTGACCCTGTCTCGCATATCACCCAGTGACGCCTGATGACATAGATGAAGTTACTCTGCCCCTGACACGCAGACTGGAAAGATATACGTGTCAAACAATCTTACATACGTATACAATACTATGAAAATTCCACGACACACGTGTTATATTTGTTTGTACTCACTAAACTGTTGAAAAGGACCTTTACGTGCTGGCACTGGTGTGTCATTACCAAGTCATACCGCCACCTACTGGCCTGGCAT